>NC_047017.1:52654470-52739094 GCF_902652985.1 Pecten maximus
TTACTGGATTTATGACTCGTGAGTGATCTTGCACATGCATGAAAATAGTCTATTTGAACTTTAATAACTACAATATTTCCTTACAAATAGTTTTTATCAAAATGGTCGACATCAAGTACACTGTCATATTGTACAACATTGCAGATATTATTCAACTTATAACATAGATTTCATGAGCAATACATTACACGTATGAATTTGTATCTCATAGTTGAGGTACATCATCCAATAAATACTTACGATGGACGATACAACTGAAAACATATACATGGTCATTAAAGTATAATTAATCGACACCAGGCTGTTGAAAGTCTACCGTCATTACTGATTGAGCGGGTCCTATTCAATTCCGCTCGAGCGGGTCCGCTACAAGTCCGCTCGAGCGGGCCCGCTACAAACCCGCCCGGCGAGCGGGTCCGATACAAGTCCGCTCGAGCGGGCCCGCTACAAGCCCGCCCGGCGAGCGGGTCCGATACAAGTCCGCTCGAGCGGGCCCGCTACAAGCCCGCCCGGCGAGCGGGTCCGATACAAGTCCGCTCAAGCCCGCTACAAAACCGCTCAAGCCCGCTGCGAACCCGCTCAAGCCCGCTCGAAGCCCGCTCAAATCCCGCGGCAATCCCGCTGCAAACCCGCGCAAATTCTGAGCGGAGGGCTGCGCGGGTCAACGCTCTGTGAGCGTTTGAGTACCAAATCACCCTCCTCGTACTGTATGTTGTAGGACAGGAGACGATGTCAGGTGAGTCTGTGGTGGGACAGGAGACGATGTCTGGTAAGTCTGTGGTTGGACAGGAGACGATGTCTGGCGAGTCTGTAGTGGGACAGGAGACGATGTCTGGCGAGTCTGTAGTGGGACAGGAGACGATGTCTGGTGAGTCTGTGGTGGGACAGGAGACGATGTCTGGTGAGTCTGTGGTTGGACAGGAGACGATGTCTGGTGAGTCTGTGGTTGGACAGGAGACGATGTCTGGCGAGTCTGTAGTGGGACAGGAGACGATGTCTGGTGAGTCTGTGGTTGGACAGGAGACGATGTCTGGTGAGTCTGTGGTTGGACAGGAGACGATGTCTTGTGAGTCTGTGGTGGGACAGGAGACGTTGTCTGGTGAGTCTGTGGTGGGACAGGAGACGATGTCTTGTGAGTCTGTGGTGGGACAGGAGACGTTGTCTGGTGAGTCTGTGGTGGGACAGGAGACGATGTCTGGTGAGTCTGTGGGGGGACAGGAGACGATGTCTGGTGAGTGTACTGTAGGACAGGAGACGATGTCTGGTGAGTCTGTGGTAGGACAGGAGACGATGTCTGGTGAGTCTGTGGTAGGACAGGAGACGATGTCTGGTGAGTCTGTGGTAGGACAGGAGACGTTGTCTGGTGAGTCTGTGGGGGGACAGGAGACGATGTATGTTGAGTCTGTGGTGGGATAGGAGACGATGTCTGGTGAGTCTGTGGTGGGACAGGAGACGATATCTGGTGAGTCTGTGGTGGGACAGAAGACGACGTCTGGTGAGTCTGTGGTTGGACAGGAGACGATGTCTGGTGAGTCTGTGGTGGGACAGTAGACGATGTCTGGTGAGTCTGTGGTGGGACAGGAGACGATGTCTGGTGAGTCTGTTGTAGGACATGAGACGATGTCTGGTGAGTCTGTTGTAGGACAGGAGTCGATGTCTGGTGAGTCTGTGGTGAGACAGGAGATGATGTCTGGTGAGTCTGTGGCGGGACAGGAGACGATGTCTGGTGAGTCTGTGGTGGGACAGGAGACGATGTCTGGTGAGTCTGTGTTGGGACAGGAGAGGATGTCTGGTGAGTCTGTGGTGGGACAGGAGACGATGTCTGGTGAGTCTGTGGTGGGACAGGAGACGATGTCTGGTGAGTGTGTTGTAGGACAGGAGACGATGTCTGGTGAGTCTGTGGTGGGACAGGAGACGATGTCTGGTGAGTGTGTTGTAGGACAGGAGACGATGGCTGGTGAGTCTGTGGTGGGACAGGAGTCGATGTCTGGTGAGTCTGTGGTGGGACAGGAGACGATGTCTGGTGAGTCTGTGGTGGACAGGAGACAATGTATGTTGAGTCTGTGGTGGGACAGGAGACGATGTCTGGTGAGTCTGTGGTGGAACAAGAGACGATGTCTGGAGAGTCTATGATGGGACAGGAGACGATGTCTGGTGAGTCTGTGGTGGGACAGGAGACGATGTCTGGTGAGTCTGTGGTGGGACAGGAGACGATGTCTGGTGAGTCTGTGGTGGGACAGGAGACGATGTCTGGTGAGTGTGTGTTGGGTGGGACAGGAGACGATGTCTGGTGAGTCTGTGGTGGGACAGGAGACGATGTCTGGTGAGTCTGTGGTGGGACAGGAGACGATGTCTGTTGAGTCTGTGGTGGACGGGAGACGATGTCTGGTGAGTCTGTGGTGGGACAGGAGACGATGTCTTATGAGTCTGTGGTGGGACAGGAGACGATGTCAAGTGAGTCTATGATGGGACAGGAGACGATGTCTGGTGAGTCTGTGGTGGAACAAGAGACGATGTCTGGTGAGTCTGTGGTGGGACAGGAGACGATGTCTGGTGAGTCTGTGGTGGGACAGGAGACAATGTCTGGTGAGTCAGTTGTAGGACAGGAGACAATGTCTGGTGAGTCTGTGGTAGGACAGGAGACGATGGCTGGTGAGTCAGTTGTAGGACAGGAGACAATGTCTGGTGAGTCTGTGGTGGGACAGGAGACGATGTCTGGTGAGTCTGTTGTGGGACAGGAGACGATGTCTGGTGAGACTGTGGTGGGACAGGAGACAATGTCTGGTGAGTCTGTTGTAGGACAGGAGACGATGTCTGGTGAGTCTGTTGTAGGACAGGAGACGATGTCTGGTGAGTGTGTGGTGGGACAGGCGATGATGTCTGGTGAGTCTGGTGTGGGACAGGCGATGATGTCTGGTGAGTGTGTTGTAGGACAGGAGACGATGTCTGGTGAGTGTGTTGTAGGACAGGAGACGATGTCTGGTGAGTCTGTGGTGGTACAGGAGACAATGTCTGGTGAGTCTGGTGTGGGACAGGAGACGATGTCTGGTGGTAATTGGTTCCCCTCATATGTAGATTTTGTAAAAAATAAAGTTTTTCAAGCAAGGAATTTGGAAAAGTAAAATTGAAATGAGAGCTGGTCACTATGCTTGGAAGAGTAAGCCTATCAGATTACATTATACAAGTGTAGCAACTTTGTTGTTGACAATGTTATATAACATGGTCTGACGAGTATCTATTCGCCTGTCTGCTAGGGGGCACAATTTCAGGTGGACCAGCATTTCAGACACGCTGATATGCGGTGATGGTACCAGTGTTTGTTCAGGCTAAGCGCGCAGCCCTGAGTTTGCCATTTCTATTTGGTCTATGTTGGATTGGGTGTGTGGGTCCCATACTCTGGTCGTACTACTAGTGATTTGCATGCCTGTAGTTTGACTGATGTTGAGCCAATTTTTAGATTTCGCCTCAGAAAGCCAAGCGTGGAATTTGCTTTTGAGCAGATGGTATCGATACGGGAGTCCTATTTTAAGTCAGGCTGGATGGTAACACCTAAATACTTTGCCCGATCAACATGCTCTAATATATGCCCATGTAATTTGTAGTTGTAAGACTGTGGGTTTTTCGGCATAGCCGTATAATATTCGTTTGGCCCCGGATATGACGCGACAGGTGGCGTTACTGGTCAAGATGAAGTATGTGATTGGTTAATGTAACGGTAAATGCAAAATGCAGTTATGCAGTTAAAAACGAAACAAGTTAAGATTAAATGCAAGCTGAATAAGTGGATGCATCTTTTCAAATGACACATTGATAAATTACATTCCTGATTCAAATACAGTCTTATTATCACCAAAATTGATTCAAACTGATATCATTTTGTTATCCGTGCTGAAACGATTTAGTTCGTAATTTATAATCAGCATTAAAACTATGCCGTTTATCTTTTTTAATGATATTTCTTGTTTGGTTTTAGTCGCAGATAAAATATTACATCTACTAGGGTGAAAAGCCATCTTCCATTTTTGCCTAAAGTCAGAGTTTGTGAAGATATTTCTAAAGCGTCTTTGCGTCACTGTTTGTCTTGACTACCAAGTATTCAATTATGTCATCTGCAAATAGTCTAATCGTAGCATCAATGCCAACATGGATATCATTTATATAGTAGAGAAATAAAATGGATCCCAAAACTGATCCCTTGGCTACTCCAGAATTAACATTGACAGAGACAGCCTTCTCTTCCTCTACTAATACTGTTTGAGTTCTACCCAACAGGAATCCAGTTGACAGCATTGCTCCTTATTCTATAACGTTGTAACTTGTGGATGAGGAGTGAATGGGATGTCTGTTTGATGGCCATTGTCAATGTTTCTGGTTATACCGTCTATGAATTCTGCGAGCTGAGTTTCGCAGGATCGTGATTTACGAAAGCCATGTTAGAATGGATACATGATGTTATTGGTATCTGCATGAATCATGATGTTGGAGACTACAATATGATCTATGATTTAGCTACAGAGACAATCGAGGATATAGGACTATAACTTTCTGGATTGAATGTGGGTCACTTTTTATAAAATGGTGAAATACTGCAATTGGCAGCTTCCAATGTACGAGGAATATGGAAAAAGCTAACCAGCAATCCAATAAACGTCCGGCAAAATCGGAATTCGAGTCTGTTCCTTTTTCTTCCCTTGTTCTAACGAATCAATTCTTTCCCTAAGGAATCCTGAGGTTTTGCCGATTCCAGTCCCTTTTACGTTCCTTTTTGGCAGAATCTGTCTGCATTCAGGCAGGCACATGTTTTCAGCTTCCGCCATTGCTGTTGTTGACTGATAACCCGTCCGTTGCATTGTGGGACTAGTTTAGATAGAAACTCGGGAATGGAAGTTTACACAAGATTTAATATTATGGTACATATTATATATTATTTTGAAACATTTACCTTTTATTCCGCTTTTATTCATTTTCTGCCTGAGTCCAGTTCTCCAGATAGTATCAAACGCCTTACGGAAATCGACGAACGTACAATAAAGTTTTTTACCAGCTGGTAAATAAAGAGAAATTAACGAATGCATAACAAAAATATTATCCATTGTAGAGTGTTTTTTTCGGAACCCTGCCTGATTTTTAGATATCAGACCAACTGAATCGGAGTAAATATTAAGTCTGTTATTGATTATACATGTAAATAGTTTTCCTAGACACCTTATCAAAGTAATAGCCCTGTAGTTGTCGGGGTCATCAGGATTTCCTTTATTTTTATAAATAAGTTTGATCACACCAATTGTCCATTTTTCAATGTATTAAATCTGTATCAAATATGATATTAAATAGTTTGCAATATATTGATATCATATCGGATGACGATTTTTTAATATATTCATTTAAAATTGTGTCTACTCCAGGCGCATTATTATTTTTTAATTGATTGATAGCGCTTTGAAGCTCATCTTCCGATATATTACGATTAAGCATATCGCCGCCTTCGTCATGGGTTGTGTTGTTATCTTCGTTATTTATCTCAAGATCGTTAGCATCGTCGCCATCTTGGTTTCCATTGAGATTTTTAAGATACTGATTAAGGGTATTTATTGGAATTTCACCTGCTTTTTTCTTACATTGCGAATTCTTATTTAGTGTATTCCAGAATAATTTTGGGATTATTTTAGAAATCTGCCATAGTTCTTCGCGCACTTTTCTTTATTTTTTTCTGTTATTGATACGGAGTCGTTTCCTGTGATCTGTCCCCTTTTTATTTATCAGTGTTTTTGTATACGCTGACTTAATACGTTAATATCCGTTTTTAGCTCTATTAAATTCCGTACGTGCCGTTTTACATTCTTTATTAAACCATCACTTATCTTTGTTCGTTTTTATAGCGCGATGGATTTTTTTATCTCCAAAGATGTCTTTCGCTGTAGTCGTTAACACGGAGTAAATGTCATTTACTACACGTTGATTTGGTCACTTATTAATGGAATCATTTCCCGCTAAGCTAATCAGAGTGCCATTGATATATCGGAGTCTGTCCTGATTGGTCAGACTAAGAGATCAGAGAAAGTATTTGCCTTAGCTTGGTCCCATTTCATATTTTCAGTATTAATATCTTCACGTATATCTGATAAAGGGTTTATATTAAATAATTATATCATATTAAATAAGTATATTATATTAAATAATTATATTATACATGTATTACAAAGCGACAAGAGAATTCTTTAGTTTTATGAACGTCCGAGAATAAAGGATCAAATTCACATACATGTATTTCGAAGTCGGACACTTATTCAAATGATTCTGGAGACAACAAAACGTAGCCTACAACACTAGTTTGTTTACATGTAGTTACACCAATTTTGTCCTGAAAAATACGACCGTTCGCAATAAATACGGAACATCTTTTCTCAGTTCCCTTAAAAATAAACCTCATGGACAAGGAGCATTTACCACGTGTTTCTGCTCTTCACCCGAGGTTACGTGAACACTCATGATCAACTGACGATAAATTGGCGCATACTACTATTATTATATTATTATATATAATATTTAATGATGTTCGGTAGGTTTATATATACCATCATCATGACGGGTATTTGTCGGTCCATTTCGTTGTTTTAAGTTACAGTTACTTATATTCTGACTTCGCCATCACCCAGCTCTGGACGACGGATAGACGTCACACCACTGCACAGCCTGGTCTACTTATTTTTGTCTTCGGTCCAGTTCATGTCTCTCCGAATCTTTAAAATCCATTCCTTCCTCTTGTCTATTGGGAATTGTTGGAATGAACTTGAGTGTGATGTTACATAAACCAGTGGTTAAAGGGAGACAATCCTTGTACCTTAAAAAAAAAAAAAAAAAAAAATTGGCAATATAGTATAAATAACAGGAGAGACAAATTGTTATTCAGAACTGATTTAGAATTGTCGAGAGCTATAGGAATTCTGTTTATTAATTGCCTGATGGTGAGAACTGATTTACACCTGTTAAGGAGAGCTGTGTGAATGATGTTGGATTATTAATTGCCTGGAACTTTGAACTGTGGAATTTATAAACATTCTTAATTCTGGAGAAACGAATAGGAAAGGATTACTCAAGGACAGCTGTTTTCGAGGGTCTCATCGCCACGAGAAAATAAATCGTGGCTTTGAAACACTCCACTATGTACGGGTATTCATAACAAAAACAAAACGAAAGAGCACATACGGCTTTTCGTTATTCCACCTGAATCTGCTGCTGATATCAAAACTGATATGAAACTGCATTTAACTTTGTTTCAGGGGTAGTTACTTTGGTTCAATGGTAGTTACTTTGGTTCAAGTGGAGTTACTTTGGTTCAATGATAGTTACTTTGATTCAAGGGAAGTTTACCATAGGAGTACTGCTTCCGGTTTCCGGGCCATACTTTTTCTTTGGTAAGACGTCTGGGAAGGGAGGCAACTCTGTCTGAGGGTGTCACAGTATTTAGAGAGCTCCGCTGTTATTAGTAAGAAACTCCTCTAACCATTTCATCTCATTGCTCTGTCACATATCATCGTTATGGCTTACTTAGTACAGTTTGACACCCTCTCGGTCTTAGCATTTTAAGTAATTTTACTATCTAGTGTAATAGGAAGGAGTAATTAAATAATACCCTGACCGCACTGGGGCTCGAACTAGTGACCTATCGCTCTCTAGGCAAACATCCTACAAACCAGGAAACACAGGACGAGATGGCATCAACATAACATGACTTCTACAAACCAGGTCAACAATACATGACTTCTACAAACCAGGAAACACAAAACGAGACAGTATCAACACTACATGACTTCTACAAACCAGGTCAACAATACATGACTTCTACAAGCCAGGTCAACAATACATGACTTCTACAAACCAGGTGTTTCCTTACAGGACGAGACAGTATCAACAATACATGACTTCTACAAACCAGGTGTTTCCTTACAGGACGAGACGGCATCAACAATACATGACTTCTACAAACCAGGTCAACAATACATGACTTCTACAAACCAGGTCAACAATACATGACTTCTACAAACCAGGTGTTTCCTCACAGGACGAGACGGCATCAACATAACATGACTTCTACAAACCAGGTCAACAATACATGACTTCTACAAACCAGGTGTTTCCTTACAGGACGAGACGGCATCAACAATACATGACTTCTACAAACCAGGTGTTTCCTTACAGGACGAGACAGTATCAACAATACATGACTTCTACAAACCAGGTGTTTCCTTACAGGACGAGACGGCATCAACAATACATGACTTCTACAAACCAGGTGTTTCCTCACAGGACGAGACAGTATCAACATAACATGACTTCTACAAACGAGGTGTTTCCTTACAGGACGAGACAGTACAGTATCAACAATACATGACTTCTACAAACCAGGTGTTTCCTTACAGGACGAGACAGTATCAACAATACATGACTTCTACAAACCAGGTGTTTCCTTACAGGACGAGACGGCATCAACAATACATGACTTCTACAAACCAGGTCAACAATACATGACTTCTACAAACCAGGTGTTTCCTCACAGGACGAGACAGTATCAACAATACATGACTTCTACAAACCAGGTCAACAATACATGACTTCTACAAACCAGGTGTTTCCTTACAGGACGAGACAGTGTCAACAATCAATGACTTCTACAAACCAGGTGTTTCCTCACAGGACGAGACAGTATCAACAATACATGACTTCTACAAACCAGGTGTTTCCTTACAGGACGAGACAGTATCAACAATACATGACTTCTACAAACCAGGTGTTTCCTTACAGGACGAGACGGCATCAACAATACATGACTTCTAAAAACCAGGTCAACAATACATGACTTCTACAAACCAGGTGTTTCCTCACAGGACGAGACAGTATCAACAATACATGACTTCTACAAACCAGGTCAACAATACATGACTTCTACAAACCAGGTGTTTCCTCACAGGACGAGACAGTATCAACAATACATGACTTCTACAAACCAGGTGTTTCCTTACAGGACGAGACAGTGTCAACAATCAATGACTTCTACAAACCAGGTGTTTCCTCACAGGACGAGACAGTATCAACAATACATGACTTCTACAAACCAGGTGTTTCCTTACAGGACGAGACAGTATCAACAATACATGACTTCTACAAACCAGGTGTTCCTTACAGGTGTTTCCTACAGGACGAGACAGTATCAACAATACATGACTTCTACAAACCAGGTCAACAATACATGACTTCTACAAACCAGGTGTTTCCTCACAGGACGAGACAGTATCAACAATACATGACTTCTACAAACCCGGTCAACAATACATGACTTCTACAAACCAGGTGTTTCCTCACAGGACGAGACGGCATCAACATACATGACTTCTACAAACCAGGTCAACAATACATGACTTCTACAAACCAGGTGTTTCCTTACAGGACGAGACGGCATCAACAATACATGACTTCTACAAACCAGATGTTTCCTCACAGGACGAGACAGTATCAACAATCCATGACTTCTACAAACCAGGTGTTTCCTCACAGGACAAGACAGAATCAATACATGACATGACTTCTACAAACCAGGTGTTTCCTTACAGGACGAGACGGCATCAACAATACATGACTTCTACAAACCAGGTGTTTCCTTACAGGACGAGACGGCATCAACAATACATGACTTCTACAAACCAGGTCAACAATACATGACTTCTACAAACCAGGTGTTTCCTTACAGGACGAGACAGTATCAACAATACATGACTTCTACAAACCAGGTGTTTCCTTACAGGACGAGACGGCATCAACAATACATGACTTCTACAAACCAGGTGTTTCCTTACAGGACGAGACAGTATCAACAATACATGACTTCTACAAACCAGGTCAACAATACATGACTTCTACAAACCAGGTGTTTCCTCACAGGACGAGACAGTATCAACAATACATGACTTCTACAAACCAGGTGTTTCCTCACAGGACGAGACAGTATCAACAATACATGACTTCTACAAACCAGGTCAACAATACATGACTTCTACAAACCAGGTGTTTCCTCACAGGACGAGACAGTATCAACAATACATGACTTCTACAAACCAGGTGTTTCCTCACAGGACGAGACAGTATCAACAATACATGACTTCTACAAACCAGGTGTTTCCTCACAGGACGAGACAGTATCAACAATACATGACTTCTACAAACCAGGTCAACAATACATGACTTCTACAAACCAGGTGTTTCCTCACAGGACGAGACAGTATCAACAATACATGACTTCTACAAACCAGGTGTTTCCTCACAGGACGAGACAGTATCAACAATACATGACTTCTACAAACCAGGTCAACAATACATGACTTCTACAAACCAGGTGTTTCCTTACAGGACGAGACAGTATCAACAATCAATGACTTCTACAAACCAGGTGTTTCCTTACAGGACGAGACGGCATCAACAATACATGACTTCTACAAACCAGGTGTTTCCTCACAGGACGAGACAGTATCAACAATACATGACTTCTACAAACCAGGTGTTTCCTCACAGGACGAGACAGTATCAACAATACATGACTTCTACAAACCAGGTGTTTCCTTACAGGACGAGACGGCATCAACAATACGTGACTTCTACAAATCAGGTGTTTCCTTACAGGACGAGACGGCATCAACAATATATTACCTCTACAAACCAGGTGTTTCCTCACAGGACGAGACAGTATCAACAATACGTGACTTCTACAAACCAGGTGTTTCCTTACAGGACGAGACAGTATCAACAATATATTACTTCTACAAACCAGGTGTTTCCTCACAGGACGAGACAGTATCAACAATACATGACTTCTACAAACCAGGTGTTTCCTCACAGGACGAGACAGTAGCCTAGGAGTCTTGTGAATACTAAATGGTCATCAACGAGGCAGTTCCAGCGATCGATCTCATTCTGACTGCTGTTACCCAGTCCCTGATATCGGAAACAGGACGATCTTCGTCTCAACAGAGTATAAGTAGATATACACGTTCTCTCAAACCACAGGGCACGTCACTATCGTATCGTTTTGTAAACACTTAATATGTCTACCCTACGACTCATAACCTAGTCGTACGGTAGACATATTAAGTGTTTACAAAACGATACGATAGTGACGTGCCCGGTGTTCAAACAGATGGGAAAAGGCCCGTGAATTCAAATTCCCTACAAGGTGAGACTGGGTTACCATCATGCCGACATTCGTTATAATAAATCATTTACAAAATAATTCGCGTGTAGGGAATTTTCGCGGTGAAGTTACGTAATAAGCGTAAATTTCCACGTTTATAGTATTTAATCTATTTTCGTTTCTCGCAATGATGCTGATGAAGTGAATGCAGTTGATATAAATCGATGATGAAGATGATGATGATGATGATGATGATGATGATGATGATGATGATGAAGATGATGATGATGATGATGATGAAGATGATGATGATGATGATGATATGATGATGATGATGATGATGATGATGATATAACGTTCCGGTTACGTCATGGCTTACTAGTCTTACGCTAAAACCGATCGAGCTAAAGAGAAGACCTTTCTTGTCGAACGGTATATACACACAACTGTAGCAGGGTAACATACATGTACTACCCCCTCCAGGAAAGAACTCGTCATCGAGTTTCCAGGGGTAAAAGCGATGTCTGTGGAGCAAGGCTGAATGTATTTTCTCGGGTCCCACGTTGGGTGCCAATGTTACATAGCGCATGATTAATTACTTCAATCCAGATCACTGCCTCCCCTAGGGATCGAACCCGGGACCTCTGGCTAACTAGTCTTACGCTCAACCGATCGAGCTTAAGAGAAGACCTCTCTAGCCGAGCGGCTAGTATTTACCAGGGTTACACATTAATGTATATGTGTCCCAATTACATATTAAAACACATAATTGGTAGTCTCTTTATCACTCAATTACATGAGTATTAGACTTAAATTCGATAGTGTCGCCAGCCTGCAGTGCTCAAATGGTTAAAGTTAACAGATCACGTTTGAAAACACGGTTTATTTATAATTACCATATTCTACTTTTAGATATCATGCTTTGCTACTTGTTCGAACATAAATTTGATTATTTTAGCCTCAAATTGAGTTATTTTCTTTATAAGAAATAATGACATTCCATCATTTTTAAAGATCTCAGTAAGTCGTGAAATGGCCACCATCATACTGACCTGATGAAATCAGACACTTTATATGACCTTGTTAGATTCCCCCATAAGTCACCTGGTGTATGTGGTAATACGTGATTAATTTATAGCGATAATGGTTGTGACGTCATCAACACTGTATTGCATGGATATGCTGTGTTGAATCAGGGTCATACAATGTATACATGTTACTATCGTACCTGAGTTATACAATGTATACATGTTACTATCGTACCTGGGTCATACAATGTATACATGTTACTATCGTACCTGAGACATACAATGTATACATGTTACTATCATACCTGGGTCATACAATGTATACATGTTACTATCGTACCTGGGTCATACAATGTATACATGTTACTATCATACCTGAGTTATACAATGTATACATGTTACTATCGTACCTGGGTCATACAATGTATACATGTTACTATCGTACCTGAGACATACAATGTATACATGTTACTATCATACCTGGGTCATACAATGTATACATGTTACTATCGTACCTGGGTCATACAATGTATACATGTTACTATCATACCTGGGTCATACAATGTATACATGTTACTATCGTACCTGGGTCATACAATGTATACATGTTACTATCGTACCTGGGTCATACAATGTATACATGTTACTATCGTACCTGGGTCATACAATGTATACATGTATATCGTACCTGAGTCATACAATGTATACATGTTACTATCATACCTAAGTCATACAATGTATACATGTTACTATCGTACCTGGGTCATACAATGTATACATATTACTATCGTACCTGAGTTATACAATGTATACATGTTACTATCGTACCTGAGTTATACAATGTATACATGTTACTATCGTACCTGGGTCATACAATGTATACATGTTACTATCATACCTGGGTCATACAATGTATACATGTTACTATCGTACCTGGGTCATACAATGTATACATATTACTGTTGCGGTTTTCTCGCTAACACTTTTATTTCTTCTGACACCACATCGTTACGTTAATTGATGAAATTTAAAACAAAACATACACAGGTATATAAAATTCCTTCAGTTTTATTAAGATATGACTTTCATTCAAAGTACTTGCCAATCAAGATATATCTAATTCCAAACCAATATATACTCCAGGAGTAGAACGTATAAATTCACAAATAATTCACAAAGTAAATAAGAAAGCCTGAAGTTGAATAAATTCCAGCAGTATCTAAATAAAATCCACTCCAATTCCTTTTAGAAGTAACCAAGATGAAGAAAATAATTGCACAATAAAAGGTTCTGTAAAGTTCCTAACTACATATCACTAAACTATGACTCAAAACCATAAACTAAACTACTCTACACATTTCTATACTCTCTATCTAAACTTAGATAATAAAATCCAAAGTCTCTCTGTTAATAAGACCAACTCCAAATACTAGCCCTAAAAACTCTCTAAAACTAACTCCTTGTTCCAGACTCACTCTGAAAACTCCTCTAACCACTCGATGTCCAAAAAGCCCCTGCTCTAAGTTAACAGTCCTTTATATATGGCCAGCAAACTATTCTTGACCAGTGACATCACTTACTTAACCCCACTACACAATAGATGCTAAACTTAAACACCAACACAGTCTAATAAAAGAATGACATCATGGTCAGGTTCTATATATACAACCCCTAAGAACCGACTATAAACAGATCATAACCTCATACCTATTTATACCACAGTCTGAGAATCTATTTTAATGCAGCCTATCCAATGACCACATACCTATTTATATCCAGCCCGGGAAGCTATTTTAAGGCAGTCCACCCAATGACCACATACCTATTTATACCAGAGCTGAGAATCTATTTCAATGCAGCCCTCTGGATGATCGCATACCTATTCATAAACCTGTCCCCCAGTCTGACCAGGCAGCTATGCATATACCAGTCCTGGAGACTGACCACATGCCTATTTATAAACCACCCATACTGGACCTAACACAGCCTCTGATAATATATATACACACCAGCCTCTGAGAGTGACCACCAAGGTACAATATATCATCCCCAGAAGGAACTGACAACTATTCACATCTAACATACTTAAGACCAAATAATTACACCACAGGCTTAAACAACCTCCACTGGTGTTAACTCTATCAATTACTAATTAAAACCTTATCTCTGATCTTCACAGTCGCCAAGGCCATTTAGAGGCCACTTCCATATTACCACTGAACTGACCCTCTTCAATTTACCTCTTACATTTTACTCACCTCAAAAATAGGAAACAAAGAAAAATCCAAATAAATGAAAATGAGAACCTCACATTACTATCGTACCTGGGTCATACAATGTATACATATTACTATCGTACCTGGGTCATACAATGTATACATGTTACTATCGTACCTGGGTCATACAATGTATACATGTTACTATCATGCCTGAGTTATACAATGTATACATGTTACTATCGTACCTGGGTCATACAATGTATACATGTTACTATCGTACCTGAGACATACAATGTATACATGTTACTATCATACCTGGGTCATACAATGTATACATGTTACTATCGTACCTGGGTCATACAATGTATACATGTTACTATCATACCTGGGTCATACAATGTATACATGTTACTATCGTACCTGGGTCATACAATGTATACATGTTACTATCGTACCTGGGTCATACAATGTATACATGTTACTATCGTAACTGAGTCATACAATGTATACATGTTACTATCGTACCTGAGTCATACAATGTATACATGTTACTATCATACCTGGGCCATACAATGTATACATATTACTACCGTACCTGGTTCATACTGTACAATGTATACATGTTACTATCGTACCTGGGTCATACAATGTATACATGTTACTATCATACCTGGGTCATACAATGTATACATGTTACTATCGTAACTGAGTCATACAATGTATACATGTTACTATCATACCTGGGTCATACAATGTATACATGTTACTATCGTACCTGAGTTATACAATGTATACATGTTACTATCGTACCTGGGTCATACAATGTATACATGTTACTATCGTAACTGAGTCATACAATGTATACATGTTACTACCGTACCTGGTTCATACTGTACAATGTATACATGTTACAATCGTACCTGAGTTATACAATGTATACATGTTACTATCGAACCTGGGTCATACAATGTATACATGTTACTATCGTACCTGGGTCATACAATGTATACATGTATATCGTACCTGAGTCATACAATGTATACATGTTACTATCATACCTGGGTCATACAATGTATACATGTTACTATCGTACCTGGGTCATACAATGTATACATGTTACTATCGTACCTGGGTCATACAATGTATACATGTTACTATCGTACCTGGGTCATACAATGTATACATGTTACTATCGTAACTGAGTCATACAATGTATACATGTTACTATCGTACCTGAGTCATACAATGTATACATGTTACTATCATACCTGGGCCATACAATGTATACATATTACTACCGTACCTGGTTCATACTGTACAATGTATACATGTTACTATCGTACCTGGGTCATACAATGTATACATGTTACTATCATACCTGGGTCATACAATGTATACATGTTACTATCGTAACTGAGTCATACAATGTATACATGTTACTATCATACCTGGGTCATACAATGTATACATGTTACTATCGTACCTGAGTTATACAATGTATACATGTTACTATCGTACCTGGGTCATACAATGTATACATGTTACTATCGTAACTGAGTCATACAATGTATACATGTTACTACCGTACCTGGTTCATACTGTACAATGTATACATGTTACAATCGTACCTGAGTTATACAATGTATACATGTTACTATCGAACCTGGGTCATACAATGTATACATGTTACTATCGTACCTGGGTCATACAATGTATACATGTATATCGTACCTGAGTCATACAATGTATACATGTTACTATCATACCTGGGTCATACAATGTATACATGTTACTATCGTACCTGGGTCATACAATGTATACATATTACTATCGTACCTGAGTTATACAATGTATACATGTTACTATCGTACCTGGGTCATACAATGTATACATGTTACTATCGTACCTGGGTCACACAATGTATACATGTTACTATCGTACCTGGGTCATACAATGTATATATGTTACTATCGTACCTGGGTCATACAATGTATACATGTTACTATCGTACATGTACCTGAGTCATACAATGTATACATGTTACTATCGTACCTGAGTCATACAATGTATACATGTTACTATCGTACCTGGGTCATACAATGTATACATGTTACTATCGTACCTGAGTTATACAATGTATACATGTTACTATCGTACCTGGGTCATACAATGTATACATGTTACTATCGTACCTGGGTCATACAATGTATACATGTTACTATCGTACCTAGGTCATACAATGTATACATGTTACTATCGTACCTGGGTCATACAATGTATACATGTTACTATCGTACCTGGGTCATACAATGTATACATGTTACTATCGTACCTGGGTCATACAATGTATACATGTTACTATCGTACCTGGGTCATACAATGTATACATGTTACTATCGTACCTGAGTTATACAATGTATACATGTTACTATCGTACCTGGTTCATACTGTACAATGTATACATGTTACTATCGTACCTGAGTTATACAATGTATACATGTTACTATCGTACCTGGTTCATACTGTACAATGTATACATGTTACTATCGTACCTGAGTCATACAATGTATACATGTTACTATCGTACCTGAGTTATACAATGTATACATGTTACTATCGTACCTGGGTCATACAATGTATACATGTTACTATCGTACCTGGGGCATACAATGTATACATGTTACTATCGTACCTGGGTCATACAATGTATACATGTTACTATCGTACCTGGGTCATACAATGTATACATGTTACTATCGTACCTGAGTTATACAATGTATACATGTTACTATCATACCTGGGTCATACAATGTAGACATGTTACTATCATACCTGGGTCATACAATGTATACATGTTACTATCGTACCTGAGTTATACAATGTATACATGTTACTATCGTACCTGAGTCATACAATGTATACATGTTACTATCGCACCTGGGTTATACAATGTATACATGTTACTATCACTGCATGAAATAGTGAGTTTAATTAGGAACGAAACCTGAACTAAACTCAATTAATCCAGACGTTTAATAGGGTTTTATTCCAAATTAAATTCCCCTATACTTGAAGTTTCAGTCTAGTTTTGAAGCCGTTTTCGATCCTGGTAAACTCCGCCATTTAATGACGTTTTGTTGACATCTTAAACTGCAAGTAAACGTCAGATTTTGGAATAAAGTAAACCACACAAAATTCTCGTAAACTCAATTTTTATTTCAGTAAACCCAAAGTAAATGCCAGCAAACTCGCTGTAAATTTTTGTACACTCCCTATAATGTCTAGTAAATTCAATGTAAATTCCAGGAAACTCAATGTAAATTCCAGTAAACTCAATGTAAATTCCAGTGAAAATATGGTGACGTGTTGTGTCTTGTGTGAAAATATGTTCATTAACTTAAGATTGTTCCATGAATGAAGTTTACTTGGCATTTACTGGTGCTTAAATCTGGAGTTTACAAAAAACTAAAAATTTTCATAAATCTTGAATTTAATTTTCATTAAACCAATATAAAACTCAAACTTTAAAAGTTTAATGAGGTTTACTGAAAATAACTATTTCATTAAACGCGGGTTTTCATGCAGTGTATCGTACCTGAGATCTGTCGTTTTATGTGAAAAATGTTTAATCATAATATCTGGAGTTACTATTTACACGCGTGTTGACAGCATCTTTGAATATGAATTTAATTGAAAACACAAGCGGAGAAAATCATAGAAAAAAATATGAACAAATCAAACAATAACTAGTTTTTGTTCTAGTTCCCTATATCAGATGAGATCTCTGGAATGACATATATGACAGATTATGTACGTCACGGATATATTGTGTTCCCTCCTGTAGCAGTCACTGCCACTATGTCTTATTGTATATCAATGACGCACGTGGCTCAATTGTGAGAAATAATTAATTCCGGTCGTCAGCAGTCGGATTTGTTTCCATGGTTACCATAACAGTTTTTCTATAAACTGTACATGAAGGTTAGTGAATGGCTATAGTATACATTGGAATTTGTCCTGTGATATATACTTCTTATCCAGTTTTTCCCCGAGATAAAATCGCTGAATTCGTTTGAACGTAAGTAGACAAAAATTATTTTATTACAAAACATTTCCTTCTGTATTATTCCGCTGAGATTGATTGGTGATGTGTCGGCTGGCCATGATATCACCTTCCTCCTGACCATGATATCACCTCCCCACTGACCATGATATCACCTCCCTCCTGACCGTGGTATCACCTCCCTCCTGACCATGGTATAACCTCCCTCCTGACAATGATATCACCTCCCTCCTGACCTTGGTATCACCTTCCTCCTGACCGTGGTATCACCTCCCTCCTGACCATGGGATCACATCCCTCCTGACCATGGGATCACCTCCCTCCTGACCATGGTATCACCTCCCTGCTGACCATGATATCACCTCCCTCCTGACCATGATATCACCTCCCTCCTGACCATGATATCACCTCCCTCCTGACCATGATATCACCTCCCTCCTGACCATGATATCACCTCCCTCCTGGCCATGGTATCACCTCCCTCCTGGCCATGGTATCACCTCCCTCCTGACCATGGTATCACCTTCCTCCTGACCATGGTATAACCTCCCTCCTGACCGTGGTATAACCTCCCTCCTGACCGTGGTATAACCTCCCTCCTGACCATGGTATCACCTCCCTCCTGACCATGGTATCACCTCCCTCCTGACCATGATATCACCTCCCTGCTGACCACGGTATAACCTCCCCCCTGACCATGATATCACCTCCCTCCTGGCCATGATATCACCTCCCTCCTGACCATGGTATCACCTCCCTCCTGACCATGATATAACCTCCCTCCTGACCATGGTATCACCTCCCTCCTGACCATGGTATCACCTCCCTCCTGACCATGGTATCACCTCCCTCCTGACAATGGTATAACCTCCCTCCTGACCGTGGTATCACCTCCCTCCTGACCATGGTATAACCTCCCTCCTGACAATGATATCACCTCCCTCCTGACCATGGTATAACCTCCCTCCTGACCATGATATAACCTCCCTCCTGACAATGATATCACCTTCCTCCTGACCGTGGTATCATCTCCCTCCTGACTATGGTATCACCTCCCTCCTGACCATGGTATAACCTCCCTTCTGACCATGGTATCACCTCCCTCCTGACCGTGGTATCACCTCCCTCCTGACCATGGTATCACCTCCCTCCTGACAATGATATCACCTCCCTCCTGACCTTGGTATCACCTCCCTCCTGACCATGGTATCACCTCCCTCCTGACCATGATATAACCTCCCTCCTGACCATGATATAACCTCCCTCCTGACCATGATATAACCTCCCTCCTGACCGTGGTATCATCTCCCTCCTGACCGTGGTATCACCTCCCTACTGACCATGGTATCACCTCCCTCCTGACCATGATATAACCTCCCTCCTGACCATGGTATCATCTCCCTCCTGACCACGGTATAACCTCCCTCCTGACCATGGTATCATCTCCCTCCTGACCACGGTATAACCTCCCTCCTGACCATGGTATCATCTCCCTCCTGACCATGGTATCACCTCCCTCCTGACCATGGTATCACCTTCCTCCTGACAATGATATCACCTCCCTCCTTACCATGGTATCACCTCCCTCCTGACAATGATATCACCTCCCTCCTGACCATGGTATCACCTCCCTCCTGACCGTGGTATCACCTCCCTCCTGACCATGGTATCACCTTCCTCCTGACAATGATATCACCTCCCTCCTGACCATGGTATCACCTCCCTCCTGACAATGATATCACCTCCCTCCTGACCTTGGTATCACCTCCCTCCTGACCATGGTATCACCTCCCTCCTGACCATGGTATAACCTCCCTCCTGACCGTGATATAACCTCCCTCCTGACCATGATATAACCTCCCTCCTGACCATGATATAACCTCACTCCTGACCATGATATAACCTCCCTCCTGACCATGATATAACCTCCCTCCTGACCATGGTATCACCTCCCTCCTGACCATGATATAACCTCCCTCCTGACCATGATATAACCTCCCTCCTGACCATGATATAACCTCCCTCCTGACCATGATATAACCTCCCTCCTGACCTTGGTATCACCTCCCTCCTGACCGTGGTATAACCTCCCTCCTGACCATGGTATAACCTCCCTCCTGACCATGGTATCACCTCCCTCCTGACCTTGGTATCACCTCCCTCCTGACTATGGTATCACCTCCCTCCTGACCATGGTATCACCTCCCTCCTGACCATGATATAACCTCCCTCCTGACCATGGTATAACCTCCCAACTGACCATGGTATAACCTCCCTCCTGACCGTGGTATAACCTCCCTCCTGACCGTGGTATAACCTCCCTCCTGACCATGGTATCACCTCCCTCCTGACCATGGTATCACCTCCCTCCTGACCATGGTATCACCTCCCTCCTGACCATGGTATCACCTCCCTCCTGACCATGATATAACCTCCCTCCTGACCATGATATAACCTCCCTCCTGACCATGATATAACCTCCCTCCTGACCATGATATAACCTCCCTCCTGACCATGGTATCACCTCCCTCCTGACCGTGGTATCACCTCCCTCCTGACCGTGGTATCACCTCCCTCCTGACCATGGTATAACCTCCCTCCTGACCTTGGTATCACCTCCCTCCTGACCATGGTATCACCTCCCTCCTGACCATGGTATCACCTCCCTCCTGACCATGATATAACCTCCCTCCTGACCATGGTATAACCTCCCTCCTGACCGTGGTATACCTTCCCTCCTGATCATGGTATCACCTCCCTCCTGACCATGGTATCACCTTCCTCCTGACCTTGGTATAACCTCCCTCCTGACCATGGTATTACCTCCCTCCTGACCATGGTATCACCTCCCTCCTGACCATGGTATCACCTCCCTCCTGACCATGGTATCACCTCCCTCCTGACCATGATATCACCTCCCTCCTGACAATGGTATCACCTCCCTCCTGACCATGATATCACCTCCCTCCTGACCGTGGTATAACCTCCCTCCTGACCATGGTATAACCTCCCCCCTGACCATGGTATCACCTCCCCCCTGACCATGATATCACCTCCCTCCTGACCATGATATCACCTCCCTCCTGACCATGATATCACCTCCCTCCTGGCCATGGTATCACCTCCCTCCTGGCCATGGTATCACCTCCCTCCTGACCATGGTATCACCTCCATCCTGACCATGGTATCACATCCATCCTGACCATGGTATCACCTCCCTCCTGACCATGGTATCACCTCCCTCCTGACCGTGGTATCACCTCCCTCCTGACCATGGTATAACCTCCCTCCTGACCGTGGTATCACCTCCCTCCTGACCATGATATCACCTCCCTCCTGACCATGGTATCATCTCCCTCCTGACCATGATATCACCTCCCTCCTGACCATGACATCACCTCCCTCCTGACCATGGTATCACCTCCCTCCTGACCGTGGTATAACCTCCCCCCTGACCATGGTATCACCTCCCTCCTGACCATGGTATAACCTCCCTCCTGACCATGGTATCACCTCCCTGCTGACCATGATATCACCTCCCTCCTGACCATGATATCACCTCCCTCCTGACCATGATATCACCTCCCTCCTGACCATGATATCACCTCCCTCCTGGCCATGGTATCACCTCCCTCCTGGCCATGGTATCACCTCCCTCCTGACCATGGTATCACCTTCCTCCTGACCATGGTATAACCTCCCTCCTGACCGTGGTATAACCTCCCTCCTGACCGTGGTATAACCTCCCTCCTGACCATGGTATCACCTCCCTCCTGACCATGGTATCACCTCCCTCCTGACCATGATATCACCTCCCTGCTGACCACGGTATAACCTCCCCCCTGACCATGATATCACCTCCCTCCTGGCCATGATATCACCTCCCTCCTGACCATGGTATCACCTCCCTCCTGACCATGATATAACCTCCCTCCTGACCATGGTATCACCTCCCTCCTGACCATGGTATCACCTCCCTCCTGACCATGGTATCACCTCCCTCCTGACCATGGTATAACCTCCCTCCTGACCGTGGTATCACCTCCCTCCTGACCATGGTATAACCTCCCTCCTGACAATGATATCACCTCCCTCCTGACCATGGTATAACCTCCCTCCTGACCATGATATAACCTCCCTCCTGACAATGATATCACCTTCCTCCTGACCGTGGTATCATCTCCCTCCTGACTATGGTATCACCTCCCTCCTGACCATGGTATAACCTCCCTTCTGACCATGGTATCACCTCCCTCCTGACCGTGGTATCACCTCCCTCCTGACCATGGTATCACCTCCCTCCTGATAATGATATCACCTCCCTCCTCACCTTGGTATCACCTCCCTCCTGACCATGGTATCACCTCCCTCCTGACCATGATATAACCTCCCTCCTGACCATGATATCACCTCCCTCCTGACCATGATATAACCTCCCTCCTGACCGTGGTATCACCTCCCTCCTGACCGTGGTATCACCTCCCTCCTGACCGTGGTATCACCTCCCTCCTGACCATGGTATCACCTCCCTCCTGACCATGATATAACCTCCCTCCTGACCATGGTATCATCTCCCTCCTGACCACGGTATAACCTCCCTCCAGACCATGGTATCATCTCCCTCCTGACCACGGTATAACCTCCCTCCTGACCATGGTATCATCTCCCTCCTGACCATGGTATCACCTCCCTCCTGACCATGGTATCACCTTCCTCCTGACAATGATATCACCTCCCTCCTTACCATGGTATCACCTCCCTCCTGACAATGATATCACCTCCCTCCTGACCATGGTATCACCTCCCTCCTGACCGTGGTATCACCTCCCTCCTGACCATGGTATCACCTTCCTCCTGACAATGATATCACCTCCCTCCTGACCATGGTATCACCTCCCTCCTGACCGTGATATAACCTCCCTCCTGACCATGATATAACCTCCCTCCTGACCATGATATAACCTCACTCCTGACCATGATATAACCTCCCTCCTGACCATGATATAACCTCCCTCCTGACCATGGTATCACCTCCCTCCTGACCATGATATAACCTCCCTCCTGACCATGATATAACCTCCCTCCTGACCATGATATAACCTCCCTCCTGACCATGATATAACCTCCCTCCTGACCATGGTATCACCTCCCTCCTGACCGTGGTATAACCTCCCTCCTGACCATGGTATAACCTCCCTCCTGACCATGGTATCACCTCCCTCCTGACCTTGGTATCACCTCCCTCCTGACTATGGTTTCACCTCCCTCCTGACCATGGTATCACCTCCCTCCTGACCATGATATAACCTCCCTCCTGACCATGGTATAACCTCCCAACTGACCATGGTATAACCTCCCTCCTGACCGTGGTATAACCTCCCTCCTGACCGTGGTATAACCTCCCTCCTGACCATGGTATCACCTCCCTCCTGACCATGGTATCACCTCCCTCCTGACCATGGTATCACCTCCCTCCTGACCATGGTATCACCTCCCTCCTGACCATGATATAACCTCCCTCCTGACCATGATATAACCTCCCTCCTGACCATGATATAACCTCCCTCCTGACCATGATATAACCTCCCTCCTGACCATGGTATCACCTCCCTCCTGACCGTGGTATCACCTCCCTCCTGACCGTGGTATCATCTCCCTCCTGACCATGGTATAACCTCCCTCCTGACCTTGGTATCACCTCCCTCCTGACCATGGTATCACCTCCCTCCTGACCATGGTATCACCTCCCTCCTGACCATGATATAACCTCCCTCCTGACCATGGTATAACCTCCCTCCTGACCGTGGTATACCTTCCCTCCTGACCATGGTATCACCTCCCTCCTGACCATGGTATCACCTTCCTCCTGACCTTGGTATAACCTCCCTCCTGACCATGGTATCACCTCCCTCCTGACCATGGTATCACCTCCCTCCTGACCATGGTATCACCTCCCTCCTGACCATGGTATCACCTCCCTCCTGACCATGATATCACCTCCCTCCTGACAATGGTATCACCTCCCTCCTGACCATGATATCACCTCCCTCCTGACCGTGGTATAACCTCCCTCCTGACCATGGTATAACCTCCCCCCCTGACCATGGTATCACCTCCCCCCTGACCATGATATCACCTCCCTCCTGACCATGATATCACCTCCCTCCTGACCATGATATCACCTCCCTCCTGGCCATGGTATCACCTCCCTCCTGGCCATGGTATCACCTCCCTCCTGACCATGGTATCACCTCCATCCTGACCATGGTATCACATCCATCCTGACCATGGTATCACCTCCCTCCTGACCATGGTATCACCTCCCTCCTGACCGCGGTATCACCTCCCTCCTGACCATGGTATAACCTCCCTCCTGACCGTGGTATCACCTCCCTCCTGACCATGATATCACCTCCCTCCTGACCATGGTATCATCTCCCTCCTGACCATGATATCACCTCCCTCCTGACCATGATATCACCTCCCTCCTGACCATGGTATCACCTCCCTCCTGACCGTGGTATAACCTCCCCCCTGACCATGGTATCACCTCCCTCCTGACCATGGTATAACCTCCCTCCTGACCATGGTATCACCTCCCTGCTGACCATGATATCACCTCCCTCCTGACCGTGGTATCACCTCCCTCCTGACCGTGGTATAACCTCCACCCTGACCATGGTATCACCTCCCTCCTGACCGTGGTATAACCTCCCTCCTGACCGTGGTATAACCTCCCTCCTGACCGTGGTATAACTTTCCCCCTGACCATGGTATCACCTCCCTCCTGACCATGGTATCACCTCCCTCCTGACCGTGATATCACCTCCCTCCTGACCGTGGTATCACCTCCCTCCTGACCGTGGTATAACCTCCCCCCTGACCATGTTATCACCTCCCTCCTGACCATGGTATCACCTTCCTCCTGACCATGGTATCACCTCCCTGCTGACCATGATATCACCTCCTTGCTGACCATGGTATAACCTCCCTCCTGACCATGGTATAACCTCCCTCCTGACTATTGAATGTTATAGATGTCGCCCAGATTGATTGGAGCTTTGTCAGTTGACGTTATTTTATATGTTTTACAATCCGCTTCAATATAATTGCTTTCGCCAATATCGTTTATCAAATAAAGTAGACGTGCATTTTTCGTAAACTGGTTCCCTCCCTTTGTTCTCTACTCTCCGCCAGGACTGCGTTCCGGTTACAAATTCCGGTAGTTGATTTTCACTTCAGCTACACAATATCTGATGACGTAATGATACCAAGGCTGGCTTTAGACCGTCCCGCCGGTGACGCACGTGTTGCTAATTCAGATTCGGAAAACCCTAATGCACCCAAAGCATTAGATTTCAGTGTCAGGAGTAAATATACCGTTTGGTTAATAAACAAAGATGATCTTAATTTTTGCTTTTTAAAATGACTTCAGTTAAACACTGTTCAATGTGTTTATGACGGTGACACTATTGACGTAGCATGCGCATTAAAGGTGCGTACAAGTTAGTCAAGATGGTTACTCGCCACCGTTCCTCTGAGTAGCGTACACAAGGGAGACAACTAAGGAGGGTTCCAGTATACGCTTTCCGCACGAGTTATCTCACCTGAAATTTAGCCCTCTTTTGTTGGGGCAGATGTAGCTCGTCAAACATGTGTGTGCACCATTTAGACGCAATGGACACCTCTGATTGGCCAACATTGATATATTGTTTGATTAATCTGAAAATTGTTCTACAAGTTTTTGAGTGACAATTTCATGTTTTAAAAAAAGTTGGTTGTCATTTGGTCCAATGAATCTAGTCAACAATTCTCTTCTGTAAGATTGAATTTAGTTTTTGCTTATTTATTTATTTTCTATTTCAGGGCTGAAGGTTAACTGGTTCACATTATCAAAGAGCAAACAATATAACAAAAAAGCATTATTAGAAGGCAAACAATGGCTAGCAACATGGGGTCTAGTTGGCCGGTCCGAAAACCCATAGAGAAAACACACATGCGATCGCTCCGAAGACGGCCTTCATTGACAGGAAAACGCTCCTTTGCTGGAAGAAATATTGATGTTAAAATCGCTTCTAGAAAATGCACCGACTCAGAAACATCATCAACGACAAAGTTATCTCCCCTCCCGACAGCCACTGGTATACAGTTATCTCCCCTCCCGACCGCCACTGGTATACAGTTATCTCCCCTTCCAACAGCCACTGGTATACAGTTATCTCCCCTTCCAACAGCCACTAGAATAACATTATCTCCTCATCCGGGGTCTAATCAGAACTCCCCTGTCATACAAAAAAAGAAGATGAGGCGTCTACCAGACATTTCTGTTCCTTCCCGTGGTGAGTCTTCGTCTGTCAACAGTGAAGTTAGCAACAAAACGACAGACATCAAACAAGTTTCAGACTTACCAACCACCCGACGTCTCACGAAAAGTAGCGAGCGAGAAAAATCAGACAGTCCTGTTTGTAATCATGACCAAATAACATCCAAAGAAATTGACAAAGGTATTCAAACACCAGCTGACTTTCTGGAGTATGCTAGTGAAGACATGGACAGTGATTTTCAAGATGTAGATTTAACTATAGACCCCAATACTATATCTATATATTTTTAAAGTGTTCAGATATTTTGTTATTGATGCCATGGGTCGTTCTGAACTCTGGAAATAACACTGGAGTCTTAATCTTATGGATGCTTAGCATTGATGAAGTGATTTTTATAGGCCTACAGAAAACATGCCTATCCAACGGTATTTTTTTTACAGCAAAAGGCCTTTTGCGAAAAAAAACAATCTCGTGGTGTTTTTTTTTTTTATATATGTGACATAAAATGTCAAAAAAATCTTGTTTGATTTCTTGTTTGTTGATTTGACTAGATGTTGGAGCGACACGGACTTCCTACCGGTAACCATGGAGACAAGTGGATATTGTTCTGGTGACATTTGCTTTAGGGACATCACGATAAAAACGTTGTAATTTTCAATGAATGTACGTGTTTTGTTCCTTTCCAGTTATGTTTCTGTGCTGTCCCAATGTTCACAGTCGATCCTCATGTCCAGCTTGACCACTTGATTTAGTTGGGAATCCCCCTCTAAATTTAGCGCGGAAATTATTTTTAAATCATCACGTAACTGTTTTGAAATCGAGGCAACACAAACACACGATAGTTTACAAGGCGAATTGGATTAGTTGGACAACGATATTAAACAGTGGTTTAAATGTTAAATAACACGTTCTGTATATATTCCGGCACATATATTTATGTGTAAATAAGTGTAAACACCGTACATATAGTATACAAATATAGTGACAGTAGCGATGTACTGATACAGACTGTATACATATTACCGAGTTTGTGTAAATATTACCGAGATTGTCATGACCTACTATCCAGCAATCAAGCAGAATACGAGCAGCGTCCGTATTACTGCTGTTTTCATGTTTGAACTGTATTGTACTGCTTCCCCAGTTTAATTCTAGGATTGTGTTTGACCCATTTTCCAATTATTCTCTTCATTGCGGAAGCTGTTATCGTTTTCAACCGCAGTCGATTCACATTGGAAGCCATTTTTGTTTTCAGGTGTTTTAGTGTGTTGTGCGCATGCGTGTTATCGTATATGTCACAAAATTAGCATATTCAGACTATTGATCAACGAATTGTGATAACCTTTTTATAATTGATAATTGATGTTTTTTATATACATATATCATCAAATTTGAATGGTTATTGTTCATAAGGATATTTTTTTTAAAGATATACCCAATAATATGAAAAAATACAAAATAAAAATTGGTTTACCGTGATGTCCCTTTAGACGGTGGGGTGATCAATGTAACATATTTATAGTATTATATTGATATTATCATTAGTACCTTAACTCGTTGGTTTTTTTTAATATCATTTTACATCCAAATACCTGTTAAAAGTTTGTTCCCAAAGACGATTACCTAAGTAAATTAAGCTGACCTGTTGTTTCCACAATCAACAGATTCTCATCTTCTGGAAAACATTTTTTTCTGTGATTTTTATTTACTATTCGCTTCCTACACAAGGATTTCAGGACCTACGTACTGTTTTGTGAATTTTTTTTAACATAAGTTAAATGGTCACTTCATTTCAAAATAGTTCATCAAATAAAAATCATTAAATGGAAGTTGTATTGTTTAGTTATGTCTCGTGGAATACATACGTTTCAAACAACAATAGAAGTATAATTTAGTCAACATACATGTATTAGCACTTGATTGGAACATTGAAAACTATTTCATTTTGTAAAAAATATTCAAAGTTCGGATACATGGCAACTAAAAATACTCACTAATATTTAATTTAATGTGTATACAAATTTATATGCAAATATCAGTAAAAATATACAAACATATGTATATCCAGAATGCTAGGTCAGCATGTGTCCTATTAGATAGCCATGACACTGACAAATTTTACTTTGATCAAACAAGAACTTTACATATAATCTATCGTTATGAAACTTAAACAATACGTCTATATCTGAAACAGTTATACAACAATACGTCTATATCTGTAACAGTTATACAACTACAACAATGCGTCTATATCTGTAACAGTTATACAACTACAACAATACGTCTATATCTGTAACAGTTATACAACAATACGTCTATATCTGTAACAGTTATACAACTACAACAATACGTCTATATCTGTAACAGTTATACAACTACAACAATACGTCTATATCTGTAACAGTTATACAACAATACGTCTATATCTGTAACAGTTATACAACAATACGTCTATATCTGTAACAGTTATACAACAATACGTCTATATCTGTAGCAGTTATACAACAATACGTCTATATCTGTAACAGTTATACAACTACAACAATACGTCTATATCTGTAGCAGTTATACAACAATACGTCTATATCTGTAGCAGTTATACAACAATACGTCTATATCTGTAACAGTTATACAGCTACAACAATACGTCTATATCTGTAACAGTTATACAACAATACGTCTATATCTGTAACAGTTATACAACTACAACAATACGTCTATATCTGTAATAGTTATACAACTACAACAATACGTCTATATCTGTAATAGTTATTCAACTACAACAATACGTCTATATCTGTAACAGTTATACAACAATACGTCTATATCTGTAACAGTTATACAACAATATGTCTATATCTGTAACAGTTATACAACAATACGTCTATATCTGTAACAGTTATACAACAATATGTCTATATCTGTAACAGTTATACAACTACAACAAGAGTTATCAAAATATAGACTGACCCAAGAGTTATCAAATTATAGACTGACCCAAGAGTTATCAATCTATAGACTGACCCAAGCGTGCTGAATTGGAACGCAATATTTTTTCAGGGTCTTTGCGAGACAGTCGTCTTTACATGGCTTCTGAAATTCCATCCAAATAAATGCAAAGTACTGCAAGTTTAATATAAAATTCATAATCCCCGCCTTATCGACAGTCAGCAGATTTTTTGTCAGTCATTGGAACAGCCGGAGCCCCGTTCGATTTGCACTCTTCTAAGAAGAGAAGCCTTCTAAGAAGATCGTATTCCGTTATATGTAAATCGAGTAAACCGGGAGAATAAAACAAAAAATAAGCAAGTTTTTAAGTTTTCTCAAACACGATGACACAAACATGTGCATGTCTGTGTTATAAATCCTTCTCTAGTGAAACTCATCACTCGCACACTTAAAACATGGTCGCCTGCCATCTTGGAAGATAAATCTCCCAGCTTCGAGACGGAAGAAGTAGAAGATCTTCCAGAAGCAGAAGAGCTTCAAATCGAGTGACCGGAAGATATATTCTAGAATGAGAAGAGTGCAAATCGAACGGGGCTCCGAACATGGTCGCGTGCTTTTTGGCAAACAAAATAGTACATGGATTTTTTTTTAAAACAACTCTATTTTGTTTATCATTTTATTATCAACGTAATGCACAAATGGCATATTTTTTATAACAAATAATGTAGACAAAATAATTAGTCGTTTAACTTAATTATCCTGGATATTGTAGTTCCGGTTTGTGTTGTATTAATACGCTGATAAGTGTAGCGCGTGATGGATGGCATTTAAACGTACATTAATGACAGAGCTCTCAAACAGACTATATAGTGACTATACCAGGCAAATGAAAATATAATACATTACATGTACAAAGAAAGATAACTCGCGTTCTTCATTGTAATACGTAAACAAATAAATCTAATTTTCAGTTAAACAATATTTTTAAATGCGATATTTTGATTTTAAATGCAATTGTGTATTTCTACCGATTAGAAAAACTGAAATGCTAATTCTGGTAAAAATAATTGTTCCGATGCCGGGAATTGAACCCGGGCCGTCTGGGTGAAAACCAGAAATCCTAACCACTAGACCACATCGGATATAGATTGTTAATTGTAAGTTTAAGTCTATGTAGCAATATAATATATAGCCATCTAGTCGGGCAGAAATCGATACACGATGTATACTGTATATAATCAGAAGTAGGCGCGGTAGATAACTTAAGGTTTTAATCAGATAACGACATTTACGACATACTGTACATATTTAGTATGAATCATTGTGGTGTTGACAATGGCGTCACTGTGGTAACTATATTTATATGTTAGACATATAACTAACCAGATTGTGTTATACAGTCCGATCCCACACATATTTTTCTCTCTTTTTTTCAAACATTTGAAGAACAACAAAATATAAGACAGTTTCATGTTACCGCATGGGTGTTCACTTCACCATAATGGTAAAGTGATCCGCAGATCACCATAATGGTAAAGTGATTTGAGCTTTACTTTACCATACAACACCTGTGTTATTGTCAAATGTCTGTTGCCACCTTTACAACACTTAAGATATGTTTGTCCTGTCTACTGTATAGCGTTTTTCTTTGTCAGATACGTTAGGTATTGGTAAAAATTTAACTTAAAAAAAAAACAAAAACAAAAAAACAACAAACTTTTCTACATTTGAATTTGTCGTGTTATCCTGGGAAACATATCTACATACCAGCCAGGATTATGGTTAACATGATGATGCATTCCTATGCTTGGATTCTTGATATTGAAAAATGTAAAGTTTATTTATGTTACAACAATTAAAAAACAAGTTAACCCATCTTATGTAAACACGATCTTGTTGGCCCGGATGGAAGTACGCAAGGGGCTTAACTATTGGAGGAAGCAGCACCCGAGAGAACCCCATGCGGTCGGTCAGGTGACCCCATACATGTTCACGTCCAATCAGGGAATCAAACCCCGACCACCTGGGTGACAGTCAAGTGTGTTACCATGGTACCCGAACCACCAAGTATGGATGTTATGGCCATAGTCATACCAAGGCAGTTACATTAGTAATAAGTCTGGATGTTATGCCAGTCATACCAAGGCAGTTACATTATCAACTTTTTCCATGATGATAAATCTTGTACATGTAAGTGACCCGAAACCAATGAATTTTGACCAAACACTTCAAATATGAAGTCTATAGAATAAAAGCATATCACAAACCATTGGTAGAAACGATATAGGTCTATATCAGTTGTAAATAATATTGAACACTGACATCAACTTCATTATCATGTTTTTATAAAAGTATTACTTTTAATCATGCTTTAATTTAAAAGGGGCATTCTGTCGTTGAAATGAGTTTTATCCTATAAAAACAAAAACTAAACGGGAATCTTGTATTTTTCTCAACTGGTAAAATGTATTAACTTCCCCGTAATACAACACTCTAAGCCCGAAGATAACCTGAATTTCTTAAAAATATAAGTTTTTTAATAATAAATGTGACGTAAAACTTGTAAGTTCTGGCATTATGTGGATACAGAGTGGATCAGCTGGAGTGGATGAGAATGGAACAAATATGGAAAAATGAATGGGTTTTTTTTTTCAAATTAAGAAGACGTGTTAAAGAATGTAAGGCGAGTTTTTATATGATTTTTATATGGTTTTACACATGATACAAGACACCCCCTTAAAAAAGTTAAGATATATGTTAGATACTGGCGGGAAAAGTCTTGTGAAACAACTTTATCGGGTTATTTTTACGAGGTACAATTTATTGCGAAAAATCATTCAAATGTATCTTTTACGATATTTGTGATTGAAAATGTGTGAAAATTTACAATGAGCACATCAACAGATCACTTTAACACTCAGTCACGATAATATGTAACAATTTAAGGAATAACACTCGTTGTTTTTTTACACAGGGACCTGAGAAAACGTTACAGTCTAGTGGTATTTCAACCTATCCTAGTGTGTATAGAAGACGTTTTACACTCACTTGGAAAAGTCAAAATACACCTATAGACCACAGGGGCTCAGTTCCGGGATTTTAATTAATGTATGACCAGTAACCACAACAAATAACAAGTCTTTATTCAAGTTTTTAATTCTTATAAACATGGACACCCCAACTCCGATTTTCATGTTTAAGAACTGGGCTGTATCATGCCCCTGTGTGACCTTCACAAAGAGACATCTTAACACAAGACGTATAATTCCACTAAAACACTAAATGTTTCATTTACCAAATATGAAAGCAATATGCATACGATAATGACTCAATGAAGGATTTCATTAAGGAATGTGTTTTTGTGGACAATGGATAAGTGACATGTGTTGGCTGTGTATCTAGAACGTGCCATGTATTGGTTGTAATAAAGTGTATTTTAAAGATATATATTGTGTATATCGTTTATGAACCTTAATTTGTAGTATATCCAAATGTAGCAACCATTCATCTTACTATTTAATGTACATTTCTATAACATGGATGACATTCTACTCATCATTGCGATAAAGTATTGTTTAAATGGTATGTCTGTTTTCCCAAACTATACCTATTCTGATTTCTTTTAATTGACATTACCACCATAGGCGTAGTCATACATATACCACAGGTCCTAGCCTCGCCTGTCAATACACCCAATATATAATCTATTGGGTGTATTGACAGACGAGGCTAGGACCTGTGCATATACAAAACATGTAAATATACACGTAGAGAAACGTATCAGGTATTGTCGAGGTAAGTATATCATATCATGTGTAACCGTGTCACACAGGTATATCCGATGTGGTCTAGTGGTTAGGATTTCTGGTTTTCACCCAGACGGCCCGGGTTCAATTCCCGGCATCGGAACAATTTTTTTTATTATTATTTTTTTACATTCTTTTTTTCGGCATAGCCATATATTCTTTTGGTCCCGGATATGACGCGACAGGTGGCGTTACTGGTCAAGATGAAGTATGTGATTGGTCCATTTAGCGGTAAATGCAAAATGCAGATATGCAGTTAAAAACGAAATAAAGTAAGATTGAATGCAAGCTGAATAAGGGATTACTTTTTTCAAATTACACATTAATAGCATTATATTCCTGATTCAAATGCAGTCTTATTATCACCAAAAATGATTTAAACTGATATAATTTTGTTATCCTATCCGTGCTGAAATGCATTAGTTTGTTGATTTATCTCACCAGCAGTTTTACATTACAACCACCAGCATTAAAACTATAACGATTATCTTTTTTAAAGATATTTCTTGTTTATAAATATTCTCATATTTCAGAAAACATTTTCCTTCAACATTTATCGTTATACCTGATAATAGTATATACTTTTGCCTTTTTAGGCTTTTAAGCCAAAATACTTGTATAGGGTACATATTGCACATATGGTCTACTTTTAACCAATTTAATGTATATTGGTGTCGGCATCCAAAATATACGAAGTTGTGTTAGGTGTGTGGTTTCATAGAAACACCAGCCATATGTGGCCGTCAGCCTCGCTATATCCTGTCGAAACACGAGATAAGGAACAACTTTTTTTTCTGAAAAAAAAAATCACAAACAGGAATTTAAATAAAAACAAACTTTATTAGACAAAAATGTAAAGATAAAAAGATTAATTTTATTTAATGAATGACCAGGTAAAAAAATATATTATTGTCATGGTATCACAGTGAAAACATTGATCATCATCATGGATTCAAATCTGACCCCATACAAGGTTATCAGATATACTCTAGCTGTGTAGCTTTTCTGAGCATGTCGTCATGCAGGTATTTGTTCAGTAAATGAATCCAGGACTAAAATCGTTTAAAACTCTGATCCATTTCTATCTTTGGAATGTGTGAAAAAAATACAACTCTACACCAACAATGTTATTTGTACTATATACATAACATACTTATGTAGAACAGACTATAAAATCATCTTGTTCTGTCCCTCCAACAATGTCATTTGTACTACATACATAACATACTTATGTAGAACAGACTATAACATCATCTCATTCTGTCCCTCCAACAATGTCATTTGTACTATATACATAACATACTTATGTAGAACAGACTATAACATCATCTCATTCTGTCCATCCCACAAGTTTCACAAGTTTTTTTTTTTTTTGTGTTTAGCACAATGGAAAATGGATAAATGCTGATTGAATCGTGCATCTCAACCAAAATGCTTTTTTTCCAAGTCTTGGTAATTATGTGTATAATCTTGGAAAAACTCAATTTTAACATGTTTTATATATTTTGAACTCCTGTCAAACCTCAATCCTTCTGAACATTAAGGTCAATTAGTATTATGCACTGGTGTTTTAAAAACCACACAATATATTACACACATATTCTTTGTCTTGTATGTTATTCGCCATTTTGGTCAAAGACAACAAAATCCTGTTTATATGAAGGTTCCGTTAGGATGTATGATAAACATGTCTGATGTATTAACCCTGACATTTACATGTAAGTACAGTGGCAACAGACTCCGCCTGTCACTAACTGACAACAGACTCTGCCTGTCACTAACTGACAACAGACTCTGCCTGTCACTAACTGACAACAGACTCTGCCTGTCACTAACTGACAACAGACTCCACCTGTCACTAACTGACAACAGACTCTGCCTGTCACTAACTGACAACAGACTCCGCCTGTCACTAACTGCCAACATAAAAACAAAAGTTTACTTAAAACAAATTTACAGTCTGAAATGTGTTTTCTACTGTTTGTCAAAATAATGTCCTCCATTCCACCACCAAAACTGACTGACCTAACAGGCAGTGGGGGAATATTGTAAAAGTTTTGTTTGTAACATAACAAATATACATTTGTAATTATAAAATTGACAAAGGACAATCAATTCTATTCCAAACAACACATTTTAGGTGTTCCTACAAATCCATGTCTACACAAATATTAAAAGATATCTTTTTTTTTTAATTGACTAATCTTTTTAAAAACCAAACTATTCACAGAAAAAAAACCATAATTTCCATTACCATATAGGAGAAACATGAGCAACAATGATTCCAGGTTATTCCAGCAGTCTGACATGTTTATATCAACATTCTAAAGATATTAACAGTAGATATTTATGTTCAGGATCGTCTCAAATCATTTCAAATTAAATTTTATTAATTCATTAAATTCTATTAACTCCATAATTAACATAACAAACAAGAATAATACAGCTGATTGTGTACAAAAGCGAAACAATAAATTATCACAACACATTTAAAACATGATATAAACATACAAACACATCTTACAGCACTCCATATTAACACAAGAGACAATTTGTTCAATTTTCCAATTCTTACCACTGAGTAATGATATGTAGTGAACTTATGTGTTGTCTAGTTGACAGACAAATGTCAGAACGGTGCCATCAGACAAAGACACATCAGAACGGTGCCATCAGACAAAGACACATCAGAACGATACCATCAGATAAAGACACATCAGAATGGTGCCATCAGATGTAGACACATCAGAACGGTACCATCAGACAAAGACACATCAGAACGGTACCATCAGATGTAGACACATCAGAACGATACCATCAGATAGACACATCAGAACGGTACCATCAGATAGACACATCAGAACGGTACCATCAGATAGACACATCAGAACAGTACCATCAGATAAAGACACATCAGAACGGTACCATCAGATGTAGACACATCAGAACGATACCATCAGATAGACACATCAGAACGGTACCATCAGATAGACACATCAGAACGGTACCATCAGATAGACACATCAGAACGGTACCATCAGATGTAGACACATCAGAACGATACCATCAGATAGACACATCAGAACGGTACCATCAGATAGACACATCAGAACGGTACCATCAGATAGACACATCAGAACGGTACCATCAGACAAAGACACATCAGAACGGTACCATCAGATAGACACATCAGAACGGTACCATCAGACAAAGACACATCAGAACGGTACCATCAGACAAAGACACATCAGAACGGTACCATCAGATGTAGACACATCAGAACGGTACCATCAGATAGACACATCAGAACGGTACCATCAGATAGACACATCAGAACGGTACCATCAGATAAAGACACATCAGAACGGTACCATCAGATAGACACATCAGAACGGTACCATCAGATGTAGACACATCAGAACGGTACCATCAGATAAAGACACATCAGAACGGTACCATCAGACAAAGACACATCAGAACGGTGCCATCAGACAAAGACACATCAGAACAGTACCATCAGATAGACACATCAGAACGGTACCATCAGATAGACACATCAGAACGGTACCATCAGATAGACACATCAGAACGGTACCATCAGACAAAGACACATCAGAACGGTACCATCAGATAGACACATCAGAACGGTACCATCAGATAGACACATCAGAACAGTACCATCAGATAGACACATCAGAACGGTACCATCAGATAGACACATCAGAACGGTACCATCAGATAGACACATCAGAACGGTACCATCAGACAAAGACACATCAGAACGGTACCATCAGATAGACACATCAGAACGGTACCATCAGATAGACACATCAGAACGGTACCATCAGATAGACACATCAGAACGGTACCATCAGATAGACACATCAGAACGGCACCATCAGATGTAGACACATCAGAACGGTAACATCAGATGTAGACACATCAGAACGGTACCATCAGATGTAGACACATCAGAACGGTACCATCAGATAGACACATCAGAACGGTACCATCAGATAGACACATCAGAACGGTACCATCAGATAGACACATCAGAACGGTACCATCAGACAAAGACACATCAGAACGGTACCATCAGACAAAGACACATCAGAACGGTACCATCAGACAAAGACACATCAGAACGGTACCATCAGATAGACACATCAGAACGGTACCATCAGATAAAGACACATCAGAACGGTACCATCAGACAAAGACACATCAGAACGGTACCATCAGACAAAGACACATCAGAACGGTACCATCAGATAGACACATCAGAACGGTACCATCAGATAGACACATCAGAACGGTACCATCAGATAGACACATCAGAACGGTACCATCAGATAGACACATCAGAACGGTACCATCAGATAGACACATCAGAACGGTACCATCAGATGTAGACACATCAGAACGGTACCATCAGATAAAGACACATCAGAACGGTACCATCAGATAGACACATCAGAACGGTACCATCAGATAGACACATCAGAACGGTACCATCAGACAAAGACACATCAGAACGGTACCATCAGATAAAGACACATCAGAACGGTACCATCAGACAAAGACACATCAGAACGGTACCATCAGACAAAGACACATCAGAACGGTGCCATCAGATGTAGACACATCAGAACGGTACCATCAGATAGACACATCAGAACGGTACCATCAGATAGACACATCAGAACGGTACCATCAGATAGACACATCAGAACGGTACCATCAGATAGACACATCAGAACGGTACCATCAGATAGACACATCAGAACGGTACCATCAGATAGACACATCAGAACGGTACCATCAGATAGACACATCAGAACGGTACCATCAGATAGACACATCAGAACGGTACCATCAGATAGACACATCAGAACGGTACCATCAGATAGACACATCAGAACGGTACCATCAGATAGACACATCAGAACGGTACCATCAGATAGACACATCAGAACGGTACCATCAGATAGACACATCAGAACGGTACCATCAGATAGACACATCAGAACGGTACCATCAGACAAAGACACATCAGAACGGTACCATCAGATGTAGACACATCAGAACGGTACCATCAGATGTAGACACATCAGAACGGTGCCATCAGATAAAGACACATCAGAACGGTACCATCAGATAGACACATCAGAACGGTACCATCAGATGTAGACACATCAGAACGGTACCATCAGATAGACACATCAGAACGGTACCATCAGATAGACACATCAGAACGGTACCATCAGACAAAGACACATCAGAACGGTACCATCAGATGTAGACACATCAGAACGGTACCATCAGATAGACACATCAGAACGGTACCATCAGATAGACACATCAGAACGGTACCATCAGACAAAGACACATCAGAACGGTACCATCAGATGTAGACACATCAGAACGGTACCATCAGATAGACACATCAGAACGGTACCATCAGACAAAGACACATCAGAACGGTACCATCAGACAAAGACACATCAGAACGGTACCATCAGACAAAGACACATCAGAACGGTACCATCAGACAAAGACACATCAGAACGGTACCATCAGATAGACACATCAGAACGGTACCATCAGATAAAGACACATCAGAACGGTAACATCAGACAAAGACACATCAGAACGGTACCATCAGACAAAGACACATCAGAATGGTACCATCAGATGTAGACACATCAGAACGGTACCATCAGATAAAGACACATCAGAACGGTGCCATCAGATAAAGACACATCAGAACGGTACCATCAGACAAAGACACATCAGAACGGTACCATCAGACAAAGACACATCAGAACGGTACCATCAGACAAAGACACATCAGAACGGTACCATCAGACAAAGACACATCAGAACGGTGCCATCAGACAAAGACACATCAGAACGGTACCATCAGATGTAGACACATCAGAACGGTACCATCAGATAAAGACACATCAGAACGGTACCATCAGATAGACACATCAGAACGGTACCATCAGATAGACACATCAGAACGGTACCATCAGATAAAGACACATCAGAACGGTACCATCAGATGTAGACACATCAGAACGGTACCATCAGACAAAGACACATCAGAACGGTACCATCAGATAGACACATCAGAACGGTACCATCAGATAGACACATCAGAACGGTACCATCAGATAGACACATCAGAACGGTACCATCAGATGTAGACACATCAGAACGGTACCATCAGATAGACACATCAGAACGGTACCATCAGATAGACACATCAGAACGGTACCATCAGATGTAGACACATCAGAACGGTACCATCAGATGTAGACACATCAGAACGGTACCATCAGATAGACACATCAGAACAGTACCATCAGATAGACACATCAGAACGGTACCATCAGATAGACACATCAGAACGGTACCATCAGATAAAGACACATCAGAACGGTACCATCAGATAGACACATCAGAACGGTACCATCAGATAAAGACACATCAGAACGGTACCATCAGATAGACACATCAGAACGGTACCATCAGATAGACACATCAGAACGGTACCATCAGATAGACACATCAGAACGGTACCATCAGATAGACACATCAGAACGGTACCATCAGATAAAGACACATCAGAACGGTACCATCAGATAGACACATCAGAACGGTACCATCAGATAGACACATCAGAACGGTACCATCAGATAAAGACACATCAGAACGGTACCATCAGATAGACACATCAGAACGGTACCATCAGATAGACACATCAGAACGGTACCATCAGATAGACACATCAGAACGGTACCATCAGATAGACACATCAGAACGGTACCATCAGATAGACACATCAGAACGGTACCATCAGATAGACACATCAGAACGGTACCATCAGATAAAGACACATCAGAACGGTACCATCAGATGTAGACACATCAGAACGGTACCATCAGACAAAGACACATCAGAACGGTACCATCAGATAGACACATCAGAACGGTACCATCAGATAGACACATCAGAACGGTACCATCAGATAGACACATCAGAACGGTACCATCAGACAAAGACACATCAGAACGGTACCATCAGATAGACACATCAGAACGGTACCATCAGATAAAGACACATCAGAACGGTACCATCAGATGTAGACACATCAGAACGGTACCATCAGATAAAGACACATCAGAACGGTACCATCAGATAGACACATCAGAACGGTACCATCAGATGTAGACACATCAGAACGGTACCATCAGATAAAGACACATCAGAACGGTACCATCAGATAGACACATCAGAACGGTACCATCAGATGTAGACACATCAGAACGGTACCATCAGATAGACACATCAGAACGGTACCATCAGATAGACACATCAGAACGGTACCATCAGATAAAGACACATCAGAACGGTACCATCAGATAGACACATCAGAATGGTAACATCAGATAGACACATCAGAACGGTAACATCAGAACTGATACAGATCTCTAGATTTTTGGCATGTGTATATTGTGTCAGACAAACAATAAATGGCTGTGTGACTAATGGGTTAGTTAACAAACCAAGGGATCTGTTCTAGGAAATATTTCACTTATACAAGTGTACAGAACCTGTAGTCTAAAGTATCATCAAACTTCAATATAACAGGTTTAACTATCAGCCCCATTACATGTCCATCCTCAAATACATGTAATTCATTAAATACCAATTATTTTCATTGATCTTATAAATCTTAATTATCAATAACAGATGAACATATTTAAAAAAAAAATTCTTCAATGCTTACTTATCTGTACAAGTATATGGATATCAAAGGTACTTTGATCAATGTACCAGTATGTGTTACACTGTCCACTGATAAATATTAAACAACGTTCTACAGTATCATTCCTGAGAATCATTATTGCTGAAAGTTATACACACATTTATAGTCTGGATTCATGTTTTGGTGATAATACACGGATTTTGTCAATGGATTTCAGTTAATAAGGTTAGGATTTAAAATGAATTAAAAATATAATATATTCTAAATAGTAACCTCCCTTTACATATATGTAAATATGAAACAGAAGACTAAATTTGAAACCTCAACAAACAAACGCATCAAACCCCAGTAACTAACATATGTATATGAACTCTTTAGTTTCCTATTAAATAAATAAAAAATAAATCATAAATAATTCAAAAAAGTTATTTTCCGAACAAACTAGGTTTTATACCCTCAGTTCATGCATGACTTTGAAAGTTATTTTTGTTTTTGAGAGTTATAGTTAACAAATAATCTTATATTTCTTTAGACTTCAGTGTCGTGTCAGGAATAATTTTGTAATTCACAGTTTTTAGTCTCAGTTACCTGTGATTTCATCTTGGATTTAATTTTTAACTCAGGTAAAGAGTATGAGAAATAAATCAGATTTTAAAAAGTCCAACATCACATTGTTAAACGTAAGCTTTCACACACAATAAAAAAAATCCAACATTCATTTCAATCATAAAATGAAACACTCAACATAAAAAAATAGGTGATACTTAAGCTGAATGTCTCTCATACATTTTTATGTCATGGTTTTGAGATATGCAATCAATGATATGAATAATGACGATCTCAGACCCATGTTGGATCCTCCATAACAAGTCTGTATGTACATGTATTCAATCCTTCAACTCTTCAGGATTTCTATGACAGCTGTGCGAGGTAGGGTTCTGCCCGACGCATGCCTTCTTTCAAAAACTTCATGTATTGTGTAGTATAACCATCTTGGAACCTAAACAGAATAAGCAATAGAAAATGTCAGAAGCATTGAAATCACAGACAGATTGAAGTGTGATTTATCTGTACAGATAAACATCATTCATGGTTTTACTCTGTGGACACCTGTGGACGATAACACCTGTGTTAATTAATGGTTTTACTCTGTGGACACCTGTGGACGATAACACCTGTGTTAATTAATGGTTTTACTCTGTGGACACCTGTGGACGATAACACCTGTGTTAATTAATGGTTTTACTCTGTGGACACCTGTGGACGATAACACCTGTGTTAATTAATGGTTTTACTCTGTGGACACCTGTGGACGATAACACCTGTGTTAATTAATGGTTTTACTCTGTGGACACCTGTTGACGATAACACCTGTGTTAATTAATGGTTTTACTCTGTGGATACCTGTGGACGATAACACCTGTGTTAATTAATGGTTTTACTCTGTGGACACCTGTGGACGATAACACCTGTGTTAATTAATGGTTTTACTCTGTGGACACCTGTGGACGATAACACCTGTGTTAATTAATGGTTTTACTCTGTGGACACCTGTGGACGATAACACCTGTGTTAATTAATGGTTTTACTCTGTGGACACCTGTGGACGATAACACCTGTGTTAATTAATGGTTTAACTCTGTGGATACCTGTGGACGATATAACACCTGTGTTAATTAATGGTTTTACTCTGTGGATACCTGTGGAAGATAAAACCTGTGTTAGGTTTATTTGTTTTGTTTTATGTTTGTTGGATTTATCACCCCGTGAACAGCCAAGGTCATTTGGAGGCGGGGTATCATTGTAGTAGTTGGTGACTACCTCACTGAACAATGTATGAGAGGCCATCACATGTCATCCAGAGTAGTTAAGGAAAAGTGTCTTGCACAAGGACACAACATGACAGCACTGATTGGATCACTTCTCACTTCCAAGAAAAACATGCATGGAGCCTCAAACCACACACCTTGGACCTTCACCTTTATAAGGCTATGTGGCCAGTGTTCTCACTGACTGAACACAGAACAGCCCATTACTAAGCTTCAAAAAGCACTAACTATCAGTGGTTCCTTGGCTGATTGCAGGACATATACAATAACATTCTCCAAAAACATTACACATCTGTTGGACAAACAATATATAAATCTATCCATCACCATATAAAACATGCTTAAAACATTCCACAACCACTAACATGCACAACAATGTAACATGACATTATATTGAAATGCTTAGAAATAACCATGTGATTAAGGAATTAAATATTGTAGATCCAGACCAGCTAACCACTCTCCAGACAAGCTAACCATTCTCCTGTTAAATATTGTAGATCTAGACCAGCTAACCACTCTCAAGACAAGCTAACCATTCTCCTGTTAAATATTGTAGATCTAGACCAGCTAACCACTCTCCAGACAAGCTAACCATTCTCCTGTTAAATATTGTAGATCTAGACCAGCTAACCACTCTCAAGACAAGCTAACCATTCTCCTGTTAAATATTGTAGATCCAGACAAGCTTACCACTCTCAAGACAAGCTAACCACTCTCCAGACAAGCTAACCACCCTCCAGACAAGCTAACCATTCTCCTGTTAAATATTGTAGATCCAGACAAGCTAACCACTCTCCAGACAAGCTAACCATTCTCCTGTTAAATATTGTAGATCCAGACAAGCTAACACTCTCAAGACAAGCTTACCACTCTCCAGACAAGCTAACACTCTCCAGACAAGCTAACCACTCTCCAGACAAGCTTACCACTCTCCAGACAAGCTAACACTCTCCAGACAAGCTAACCACTCTCCAGACAAGCTAACCACTCTCCAGACAAGCTAACCACTATCCAGACAAGGCTAACCACTCTCCAGACAAGCTAACCACTCTCCAGACAAGCTAACCACTCTGCTGTTAAATATTGTAGATCCAGACAAGTTAACCACTCTCCAGGCAACCTAACCACTCTCCAGACAAGCTAACCACTCTCCAGACAAGCTAACCACTCTCCTGTTAAATATTGTTGATCCAGACAAGCCTACCACTCTCCAGACAAGCTAACAACTCTCCAGACAAGCTAACCACTCTCCAGACAAGCTAACCACTCTCCAGACAAGCCTACCACTCTCCAGACAAGCTAACCAACCTACAGACAAGCTAACCACCCTCCAGACAAGCTAACCACTCTCCAGACAAGCTAACCACTCTCCTGGTAAATATTGTAGATCCAGACAAGCTAACCACTCTCCAGACAAGCTAACCATTCTCCAGTACATATTGTACCACTCTCCTGTTAAATAAGCTAACCACTCTCCAGACAAGCTAACCACTCTCCAGACAAGCTAACCACTCTCCTGTTCAATATTGTAGATCCAGACAAGCTAACACTCTCCAGACAAGCTAACCACTCTCCAGACAAGCTAACCACTCTCCAAACAAGCTAACCACTCTCCAGACAAGCTAACCACTCTCCAGACAAGCTTACCACTCTCCAGACAAGCTAACCACTCTCCTGTTCAATATTGTAGATCTAGACAAGCTAACCACCCTCCAGACAAGCTAACCACTCTCCAGACAAGCTAACCACTCTCCTTACTTTCATTTTTACTTATAAAATGAAACTGTCACTCTAAAGGGCATACAATAAGTTGTTAACCTTAGTTAAGTAGAAACATTTGCAAAAAAGTAAAAGAGTGCATCATATTGGGACTAATGCAATAGGTTTGCATGCAGAAGCACAAGGCGTTATAAATTGTATATATAGTAAATAATAAAGCCTAGCAGGACATTGTGTCATTAATATGTAGCTATATATATATATATAGTAAGAATCGAGGATTCACCCAAGCATGACTTTGTCATTGATATGAAGTAAGAATCAAGGATTCACCCAAGCATGACTTTGTCATTAATATGAAGTAAGAATCAAGGATTCACCCTAGCATGACTTTGTCATTAATATGTAGTAAGAATCAAGGATTCACCCAAGCATGACTTTGTGTCATTAATATGAAGTAAGAATCAAGGATTCACCCTAGCATGACTTTGTCATTGATATGAAGTAAGAATCAAGGATTCACCCAAGCATGACTTTGTCATTAATATGAAGTAAGAATCAAGGATTCACCCTAGCATGACTTTGTCATTAATATGTAGTAAGAATCAAGGATTCACCCAAGCATGACTTTGTGTCATTAATATGAAGTAAGAATCAAGGATTCACCCTAGCATGACTTTGTCATTGATATGAAGTAAGAATCAAGGATTCACCCAAGCATGACTTTGTCATTAATATGAAGTAAGAATCAAGGATTCACCCTAGCATGACTTTGTCATTAATATGTAGTAAGAATCAAGGATTCACCCAAGCATGACTTTGTGTCATTAATATGAAGTAAGAATCAAGGATTCACCCTAGCATGACTTTGTCATTGATATGAAGTAAGAATCAAGGATTCACCCAAGCATGACTTTGTCATTAATATGAAGTAAGAATCAAGGATTCACCCTAGCATGACTTTGTCATTAATATGTAGTAAGAATCAAGGATTCACCCAAGCATGACTTTGTCATTAATATGTAGTAAGAATCAAGGATTCACCCTAGCATGACTTTGTCATTGATATGAAGTAAGAATCAAGGATTCACCCAAGCATGACTTTGTCAGTAATATGAAGTAAGAATCAAGGATTCACCCTAGCATGACTTTGTCATTAATATGTAGTAAGAATCGAGGATTCACCCTAGCATGACTTTGTCATTAATATGTAGTAAGAATCAAGGATTCACCCAAGCATGACTTTGTGTCATTAATATGTAGTAAGAATCAAGGATTCACCCTAGCATGACTTTGTGTCATTAATATGTAGTAAGAATCAAGGATTCACCCTAGCATGACTTTGTGTCATTAATATGAAGTAAGAATCGAGGATTCACCCAAGCATGACTTTGTCATTAATATGTAGTAAGAATCGAGGATTCACCCTAGCATGACTTTGTCATTAATATGAAGTAAGAATCGAGGATTCACCCTAGCATGACTTTGTCATTAATATGTAGTAAAAATCGAGGATTCACCCTAGCATGACTTTGTCATTAATATGTAGTAAGAATCGAGGATTCACCCTAGCATGACTTTGTCATTAATATGTAGTAAGAATCGAGGATTCACCCTAGCATGACTTTGTCATTAATACGTAGTAAGAATCGAGGATTCACCCTAGCATGACTTTGTCATTAATACGTAGTAAGAATCGAGGATTCACCACAGCATGACTTTGTCATAAATATGTAGTAAGAATCGAGGATTCACCCTAGCATGACTTTGTCATTAATATGAAGTAAGAATCGAGGATTCACCCAAGCATGACTTTGTCATTATAATTAATATGTAGTAAGAATCAAGGATTCACCCTAGCATGACTTTGTCATTAATATGTATGTAGTAAGAATCGAGGATTCACCCAAGCATGACTTTGTCATTAATATGTAGTAAAAATCGAGGATTCACCCTAGCATGACTTTGTCATTAATATGTAGTAAGAATCAAGGATTCACCCAAGCATGACTTTGTCATTAATATGTAGTAAGAATCGAGGATTCACCCTAGCATGACTTTGTCATTAATATGTAGTAAGAATCAAGGATTCACCCAAGCATGACTTTGTGTCATTAATATGAAGTAAGAATCAAGGATTCACCCTAGCATGACTTTGTCATTAATATGAAGTAAGAATCAAGGATTCACCCAAGCATGACTTTGTCATTAATATGAAGTAAGAATCAAGGATTCACCCTAGCATGACTTTGTCATTAATATGTAGTAAGAATCAAGGATTCACCCAAGCATGACTTTGTGTCATTAATATGAAGTAAGAATCAAGGATTCACCCTAGCATGACTTTGTCATTGATATGAAGTAAGAATCAAGGATTCACCCAAGCATGACTTTGTCATTAATATGAAGTAAGAATCAAGGATTCACCCTAGCATGACTTTGTCATTAATATGTAGTAAGAATCAAGGATTCACCCAAGCATGACTTTGTGTCATTAATATGAAGTAAGAATCAAGGATTCACCCTAGCATGACTTTGTCATTGATATGAAGTAAGAATCAAGGATTCACCCAAGCATGACTTTGTCATTAATATGAAGTAAGAATCAAGGATTCACCCTAGCATGACTTTGTCATTAATATGTAGTAAGAATCAAGGATTCACCCAAGCATGACTTTGTCATTAATATGTAGTAAGAATCAAGGATTCACCCTAGCATGACTTTGTCATTGATATGAAGTAAGAATCAAGGATTCACCCAAGCATGACTTTGTCAGTAATATGAAGTAAGAATCAAGGATTCACCCTAGCATGACTTTGTCATTAATATGTAGTAAGAATAGAGGATTCACCCTAGCATGACTTTGTCATTAATATGTAGTAAGAATCAAGGATTCACCCAAGCATGACTTTGTGTCATTAATATGTAGTAAGAATCAAGGATTCACCCTAGCATGACTTTGTGTCATTAATATGTAGTAAGAATCAAGGATTCACCCTAGCATGACTTTGTGTCATTAATATGAAGTAAGAATCGAGGATTCACCCAAGCATGACTTTGTCATTAATATGTAGTAAGAATCGAGGATTCACCCTAGCATGACTTTGTCATTAATATGAAGTAAGAATCGAGGATTCACCCTAGCATGACTTTGTCATTAATATGTAGTAAAAATCGAGGATTCACCCTAGCATGACTTTGTCATTAATATGTAGTAAGAATCGAGGATTCACCCTAGCATGACTTTGTCATTAATATGTAGTAAGAATCGAGGATTCACCCTAGCATGACTTTGTCATTAATACGTAGTAAGAATCGAGGATTCACCCTAGCATGACTTTGTCATTAATACGTAGTAAGAATCGAGGATTCACCACAGCATGACTTTGTCATAAATATGTAGTAAGAATCGAGGATTCACCCTAGCATGACTTTGTCATTAATATGAAGTAAGAATCGAGGATTCACCCAAGCATGACTTTGTCATTATAATTAATATGTAGTAAGAATCAAGGATTCACCCTAGCATGACTTTGTCATTAATATGTATGTAGTAAGAATCGAGGATTCACCCAAGCATGACTTTGTCATTAATATGTAGTAAAAATCGAGGATTCACCCTAGCATGACTTTGTCATTAATATGTAGTAAGAATCAAGGATTCACCCAAGCATGACTTTGTCATTAATATGTAGTAAGAATCGAGGATTCACCCTAGCATGACTTTGTCATTAATATGTAGTAAGAATCAAGGATTCACCCTAGCATGACTTTGTGTCATTAATATGTAGTAAGAATCGAGGATTCACCCTAGCATGACTTTGTCATTAATACGTAGTAAGAATCAAGGTATCACTAACAAACTACTGTTTTATTGATTTAATCACTTTATGATTATTAACACTTTTCAATTGTTTGATAATTAAGTTGAAACTTGTACATTTTTGGATATTTAATCATATTTCTATAATCGAGGGTCACTGATGAGGACGCAGGTCCAGGGAGATACCAGGATCGTGGTATCCGTGGGCCTGCACCCTCATCAGGTGGGGGAGGGCCAGCACCTTCTACCATTTCTAAGGTGTTTGGACAACTCGGCCTGCGGGGCGTTGGGGGAGGTCGGAATAGACCTCACCACCAACTGCGCCTGCCGGCCGAGATGCAGAGATCCAGTCGCCTGCAGGAGGGGTCAAACGGAAGGTCAGGAGGTCGTTTTGACCACGGTCCTTCAAAGGGCAGTGGTCAAGGCCTCCCTACCGTTGGTCCTTCACTGCAGGGATGGGGGAAGTGGCCAAGCGGCCACTTCGGCCCTGAAATGTATTCGCCAGGTGCCCGGCGCCACCGAGCTTGTGATACATTGGCACTGTTTCACAGGATCGGTGGAACAGGTGCAGGAATGGGAGAGGTACCTCCCAAACCTGTACCTGGGGGTGACGGCTCTGTCCCTCAGGACTGAAGCCTCTCGCCGGGCCTTGAGGGAGCACGACTCCGGTAGACTGTTGTTGGAGTCAGATGCTCCCTATCTGGTACCTTCTGGGGCAGGGGAGGGGCCCAACACTCCCTGGCTCCTGGGGCACGTGCTCCGGGAGTTGGCTGGTTTAAGGGGGGAGAACCCAGGCCAGCTGGCGGTGGTACTTAACACCAACGCCAGGAGGGTTTACTCTCTCCCGTAGAGCCGCCCCTCAGGAGGTTCTATCAGTTCCAGTGAGTATGCCAACTACGCCCCTACGGGGGACGTCTAGACCAACAGCCACTATAGGGTCTTATTATGGATTTTCTTGGACTTCAAAGTATCTCCCTTTACAAAGGGAGGGGGGAAGTTATAATGGGTTTTTTTGAAACTAATAATGGTAATAATGTTACAGTACAATTACAGTAAGGACATAAAATTAGGGAATAGTAAGGTTGTTCAGGGAACCCCTGGGGTAACTCAGGCTGGGGCCTTCGGAACAACCTCAATAGTCTGTAATTAAGGAAAAAAAACAAATAAGCGTAGTTGTTCAAGGATCCCCTGGGGTAACTCGGGCTGGGGCCTTCGGAACAGCTCTCAAATCTCACCCCTAGAGTATAAAATTATAGGTGTCCGCTCAAAGGGAGCCGGATTGATAGTTAGGGAATTTGGGAGTAAGAGCTCCCCGTCATCCGTCGTCTATATGGCAGTTATGTCTAGAACTGCCAATAAAGAAGAACGAAATACGTTAGAAGATAAACAATAGTTCCCCTCTTTTTCTCATATACCCTAGGTAATATGATAGGGCTTAAAATAAATTATACCAATATAAAATTCCATGAAGGGAACGGTTCAAAATAAGTAACGTTCCCATTCATGGGTAAAACTAAAGTTTAGCTTAAGGGGGCTCGTACCACTTGTTCCTCACGGGAGATTCCTCGACCCGGACACCCACAGGCTAACCTTGGACCCATGAGCATCCTGAACGACTCCTCTCCACCTGTTCGCCCTGAGGAACCAACGTCCAGAAGGGGGCCTTCATAAAACGGGGAGGAGTGTAGTGAAAATCCAAGGAGAGTGATCTCCCTTGGTAGGAACTCGCTCCGTGCACGAGCTGGAGGTGCGCTCGTATGTAATCCCACGAAGTGACGGAGAGCGCCCTCTTTATCTCAAACCACCTAACAAGCAAGACGCACCAAACGTGAGTACTCACTGTATTGTATGGTTTTGGGATATGGGAGCATTCATTAGTCTTCTAGAGAAGGCTGGTGATAACCCACACCAGTTTTCTCTACAAACTCTTATCCAAAAGACTATGTAAATACTCCTATTCTGCTGACTTTAGCAGTCAATTTATAGTTCAGACTAAACGTTAAGCTGCATAAAAGCTTCATTAGTGTTCATAGTATAACCCATTTATAACAAACAAGAATTCCAACAAGTGTAAGCCCTGTGCAGAAAGTTAGATGATTACGAGAGTTGAGGCATGGAAACAGGTTTTCTATTTACAGTAACAGTGACTTTTGACCTTTGAACCAGCAAAATAACTATCTCAAGCAAGCACTTTTGGTAAGGAAGATCTACATTAAAAGCAAGTTTGATCGGCCCAAGGGAACTTGAGTTATTGCATGGAAACAAATTTTCTATTTTCCGTAACAGTGACCTTGACCTGAAAAACATTTCCATGGAATCACTTTTAGTAAGGAAGATATATAGATCTGCATTAAGTTTCAGTTTGATCGAGTTATCGCACAGAAACATCTGCGTGGATGTTGCACCAACATTGTGATACCTATATGTCACCTACTTTTTGTAGGCAACAAAAAAGGCAGAAAAACCTGCTCCGAACACTTTTTTCTTATTTTATTAATAATAAAATTTCCTTGCTATCAATCTCCAGGGCACTCCCACACCTCAATACCTACCCTTCCTCTGAGGATTTTTCTTCTTCTTGAGCTTTTTCTTTCTTTCCATCATCTTTATCAGTATTTGCTCCAATACGTCGTGTTCCAAATATTTTCCCATATGGTGCTGTTTCAATTTCACCACTTTTATCCCTGTAAGTATTAAAGCCATGCATTTGTCCCATCAGCAAACCATTTTACCACCACCCAGACACCCACTACCAGCTTAGCTAGCAGACATGGCAAGTCAACAGTATTGTAATTTCCCCTAATCAAACATAACTGATCTTAGAGTTTATTGTCAAAGCACTGAATATAAGCGGCACTATTATATCAGTTTTAATTCAAACAAAAGCATTGATTTCACCTGATGTTTAATAAACATTTAAGTCGAATTTTTTAATAGAGAAGGAGTTCTGTAAAGAGCTATTTGGAGTGCTATTTCTCCCTTATTGCTGTTGCTATAGTTTCAAAAAAGAAAAAAATGTCACATTTCTTCAGTTAAAGTTTATAAATATTAAAGAAACACTCCAAAGCATTTAACAATGCTGATTTAGATAAAGTACATAAATCCAGAAAAGTATTATATATATAGATGAAAGAAATTCAGGAACACTGGCAGCATTCAAAATATTCAGGATAAATGGTATTAAAGTTGAGCAGAGAAGCAGTGATCTGGAAGGTGGTTATATAAGGTACGCAAGATGCTGGAACATACTTACATAGTTATACAACAAAATTGTCAGGAAGGAAAATAAGAATATATTTTCTGGTGTATTCTATCATTGAAGTTGTTGGTCAGGGAGTTTAATATGTCAATCTAAAAATCTTAAACAATGAATGAACCCTAAGTATCAAAATGACCAAACCCTAAGTATCAAAATGACCGAACTCTTAAGTATCAAAATGACCGAACCCTAAGTATCAAAATGACCGAACTCTTAAGTATCAAAATGACCGAACCCTAAGTATCAAAATGATCGAACCATCAATATCAAAATGACCGAACCCTAAATATCAAAATGATCGAACCCTAAATAACAAAATGACTCAAAGGTGATATGCATTGGTTTTTTCTGCCCATATACTTGGGGCCTATATTTTTATGGCCCCTATATATTTTGTTTTTTTAGATGACAGGAAATCCAGCAATCTAAGAGGCGCATTTTGGCACCAATCTTACACATTTCCTTCACATGGAATTCTCAATTTCTGCCAAGTGGCAATTTTCCAAAAATATATAATGATGCACATTTTCCCCCATAGATAAATAAATGTTATGTTTTAGTAGTAAAGGATAAATAAATGTTATGTTTTAGTAGTAAAGCATAACAAAAAAAAAATGTTAGTGAAGTAAGTCAAACTTTGTGATTGTTAGTATTGCATGGCATTAAGAATGTTAACTTTATAGATCCCGATAGACAATACTGGTTACCATCTGTCAGTAAAGATACAGTGTCACTTTAGGGTCTAACACAACGTAAACATCTGTCAGTAAAGATACAGCATCACTTTAGGAATGTAAACATCTGTCAGTAAAGATACAGCGTCACTTTAGGGTCTAACACAATGTAAACATCTGTCAGGAATGATACAGTGTCACTTTAGGGTCTAACACAATGTAAACATCTGTCAGTAAAGATACAGCGTCACTTTAGGGTCTAACACAATGTAAACATCTGTCAGTAAAGATACAGCGTCACTTTAGGGTCTAACACAATGTAAACATCTGTCAGTAAAGATACAGCGTCACTTTAGGGTCTAACACAATGTAAACATCTGTCAGTAACACAATGTAAACATCTGTCAGTAAAGATACAGCGTCACTTTAGGGTCTAACACAACGTAAACATCTGTCAGTAAAGATACAGCGTCACTTTAGGGTCTAACACAATGTAAACATCTGTCAGTAAAGATACAGCGTCACTTTAGGTCTAACACAATGTAACATCTGTCAGTAAAGATACAGCATCACTTTAGGGTCTAACACCATGTAAACATCTGTCAGTAAAGATACAGCGTCACTTTAGGGTCTAACACAACGTAAACATCTGTCAGTAAAGATACAGCGTCACTTTAGGGTCTAACACAACGTAAACATCTGTCAGTAAAGATACAGCGTCACTTTAGGGTCTAACACAACGTAAACATCTGTCAGTAAAGATACAGCGTCATTTTAGGGTCTAACACAATGTAAACATCCGTCAGTAAAGATACAGCGTCACTTTAGGGTCTAACACAATGTAAACATCTGTCAGTAAAGATACAGCGTCACTTTAGGGTCTAACACAATGTAAACATCTGTCAGTAAAGATACAGCGTCACTTTAGGGTCTAACACAATGTAAACATCTGTCAGTAATGATACAGCATCACTTTAGGGTCTAACACAATGTAAACATCTGTCAGTAAAGATACAGCGTCATTTTAGGGTCTAACACAATGTAAACATCTGTCAGTAAAGATACAGCATCACTTTAGGGTTTAACACAATGTAAACATCTGTCAGTAAAGATACAGCATCACTTTAGGGTTTAACACAATGTAAACATCTGTCAGTAACACAATGTAAACATCTGTCAGTAACACAATGTAAACATCTATCAGTAAAGATACAGCGTCACTAGGTCTAACACAATGTAAACATCTGTCAGTAAAGATACAGCGTCACTTTAGGGTCTAACACAACGTAAACATCTGTCAGTAAAGATACAGCGTCACTTTAGGGTCTAACACAATGTAAACATCTGTCAGTAAAGATACAGCGTCACTTTAGGGTCTAACACAATGTTAACATCTGTCAGTAAAGATACAGCGTCACTTTAGAGTTTAACACAATGTAAACATCTGTCAGTAAAGATACAGCGTCACTTTAGGGTCTAACACAATGTAAACATCTGTCAGTAAAGATACAGCGTCACTTTAGGGTCTAACACAACGTAAACATCTGTCAGTAACACAATGTAAACATCTGTCAGTAACACAATGTAAACATCTGTCAGTAAAGATACAGCGTCACTTTAGGGTCTAACACAATGTAAACATCTGTCAGTAAAGATACAGCATCACTTAAGGGTCTAACACAATGTAAACATCTATCAGTAAAGATACAGCGTCACTTTAGGGTCTAACACAATGTAAACATCTGTCAGTAAAGATACAGCGTCACTTTAGGGTCTAACACAACGTAAACATCTGTCAGTAAAAATACAGCGTCACTTTAGGGTCTAACACAATGTAAATATCTGTCAGTAAAGATGTTTACATTGTTAAGATGTAAAGAAATTACTTTTGCTAACAAACCACACTACCATCAGGATCAGCTTCAGTAAGTCAAACCCTATCAGTTACTTTCTTGTCCTTACAAACCACACTACCCCTCAGCTTTAGTAAGTCAAACCCTTTCAATTACATCTACAAGTATTGACTCTGGGTGAGGCTGAAACTATGATTTGTCAACCTTCAGCAGATATGAACAGACTATACTTACGCATACTCTATAATGGAGGTCATGGGTGCGTCTTCCTCCATGAACTCGTTAGCGTTGACCTTGTGGATGATTGTGCCATTAGGGAGAGACACAATCATCATTACAGGAAACTTGTAGTTTGACAGAAAATGTTTGGCAGTCTTACTCGCATCGGGCTGATGAGTATCTTTTTCAAGATCCTTAAAAAACGACAAGATATCCAAATGATTTGTACTTTTTGACAAAATCTCAGAGACTTGGCACATATTTTAATCTATAGAGCACATGTAAGTATTAATGTAATCAATTATTACATATGTGGAACGTGGATTGGAAAGTCCCACTGGACAATTCAGCTTACTATTTTCAGCTTGATACAAATGCAAATCTGAAATGTTTCAAAATCATTTCCCCACTTCACAATTTAATACAAGCATTAATAGGTATTTGAGAGTTATTCTTCAAGATACTAAAAATGTTCCCTTTAATATACATTGTATATCCTGTATCAAGTATCCCCTAAAGGATAATATACAGAGCCTGTGACAAAGGTAGTAATGGAGGTTTACCTTCAAATCAGCGATGAGGAACCAACTGCTAATGAAGTTCTCCTGAAGGAGAGAAACAACGGGCGGACTTTCCAGGGAGGTTTCCCTGAGAGTCCGCCCGGAACCTCAGCAACTTTGATCGTCCAGTGCACCCCAAAGTACTATGGAATGCACTAGCTTCTTTTCCTCCTTTGCTCTCTCAAACGATTGAGTGAAGTTGAAGTACTCCACCTACAAAAGGTCGTTACCATCAATGAAACAGAAGGTCATTACCATCAATAAAACAGATATGTTTTTATAATGTAAAACTTACAAATGTAAACTATTTATTATCAATTTATAACAGGTTCTACGACACACTATATACTATATCTTCCCAAACAGATCTCCCTTCTACGACACATGATATACTCCGTTCTACGACACACGATATACTATATCTTCCCAAACAGATCTCCGTTCTACGACACACGATATACTCCGTTCTATGACACACGATATACTCCGTTCTACGACACACGATATACTCCGTTCTACGACACATGATATACTATATCTTCCCTAACAGATCTCCATTCTACAACACAAGATATTCTCTGTTCTACGACACACGATATTCCCTAACAGATCTCCGTTCTACGACTAATGATATTCTCCATTCTACGACACACGATATACTCCATTCTACGACATACGATATACTATCTTCCCAAACAGATCTCCATTCTACGACACACGATATTCTCAGTTCTACGATACACGATATTCCCTAATAGATCTCCGTTCTACAACACACTATATACACGTACTATATCTTCCCAAACAGATCTCCATTCTACGACACACGATATTCTCCATTCTACGACACACGATATTCCCTAACAGATCTCCGTTCTACGACTAACGATATTCTCCATTCTACGACACACGATATACTCCATTCTACGACATACGATATACTATCTTCCCAAACAGATCTCCATTCTACGACACATGATATTCTCCATTCTACGACACACGATATTCCTTAACAGATCTTTGTTCTACAACACACTATATACACGTACTATATCTTCCCAAACAGATCTCCATTCTACGACACACGATATACTCCATTCTACGACATACGATATACTATCTTCCCAAACAGATCTCCATTCTACGACACACGATATTCTCCATTCTACGACACACGATATACTCCGTTCTACGACACACGATATACTCCGTTCTACGACACACGATATACTATCTTCCCAAACAGATCTCCATTCTACGACACATGATATACTCAGTTATACGACACACGATATTCCCTAACAGATCTCCGTTCTACAACACACTATATACACGTACTATATCTTCCCAAACAGATCTCCATTCTACGACACACGATATTCTCCATTCTACGACACACGATATACTCCGTTCTACGACACACGCTATACTCCGTTCTACGACACACGATATACTCCATTCTACGACACACGATATACTATCTTCCCAAACAGATCTCCATTCTACGACACACGATATACTCAGTTCTACGATACACGATATTCCCTAATAGATCTCCGTTCTACAACACACTATATACACGTACTATATCTTCCCAAACAGATCTCCATTCTACGACACACGATATTCTCCATTCTACGACACACGATATACTCCGTTCTACGACACACGATATACTCCGTTCTACGACACACGATATACTCCATTCTACGACACACGTTATACTATCTTCCCAAACAGATCTCCATTCTACGACACACGATATACTCCGTTCTACGACACACGATATACTCCGTTCTACGACACACGATATACTCCATTCTACGACACACGTTATACTCCTTACTACGACACACGTTATACTCTGTTCTACGACACACAATATATCTTCCCACCTGTTTGAAGGGATACATCTTGATCTCCATCTTTTTCCTGGCCTCTGTCATCGTAATTTCACCTGTCCACTTGATGGCCTTCACCTTGTCTTCCAAATTGGGGTCTACAGCGATCTCCAGATCCTTCTGGTATGCCAGGTTATCAGGTCCGAGGGGTACAGAAGGAGCCGTGATGGTAATCTCCATCTGAGGCTGGAAGCCTATGTCCACCTCCATATTTTCACCTTCTAAAGGACCATTCAGCCATTCCATATCTGTAACAGCCAAGGATACTTCTTTTTTTTCATTTCAATCTCAACTATAATTGAAATTTTAACTTTTTTTCAAGATAAGATAACAACAATATTATGTTAATTTGTTTATTTTGTTTTTATTTTAAGGGGCATTCCTTCGTTCGGGCATCAGAAACATGCACAATTTCTGTTGATGAAATCTATGTCTGCATGAACGATGATTATATGAGTGTTTGTGCCTACAAGTAATAAAATTAACACTGAAAAGAACAGGAAAAAGAAGTATTGTATACAAATACTGTATGTATATCTGCGGTAATTAGTGATACTTCGGGGTGAATGAAGAATTTTCAGAAACTTGATACTCGAAGAACTTTGGTTTATCTTGAGAGTAAAACTGCTTTACTATTGTAAAGATTAGAACTTTTACTACTTGGAAGAAATGCATATTTTTCAGTAAGTCTAATTTTGATGACCTAAACTTTATTCAAACAAAGGAATGCTCCTTTAAAGTAGAAATTGTATTTATCATCATAAAATAACATGTATCAAGGACTTAGAAAAAGTTTAATTCAAAAGTAGTATGAAGTCATCAAAATACAGACAGGTACTCTCAGCTCAACAGACCTTCTCTTGTTATATTATAATAACCAGAAACTGGTGTTTTTTGAGAACGTGCTTTATAATAGATTCCAATGTTGTATCAGTGCATAAACAGACAACAAATCAAAATTAGAGAATTTCATTATAACTTTAGTTCCCGACCCCCAGTACCTGTGATTTTACCAGGCAATCAGAAACCAAAACATGAATTCTAAGAATACTATTATTAACCCCAAATTAGCCCCTGTAAACAAATATTTCCTTTCTTCATTTTTGTAGCATCGTTAATTTAAAAAAAAAAAGTAGTAAGCTTAAAGTGGTTCAAAAATAAGGATTCCCAAAACATTAATACTCCTCAACTGTTACAGTAGGGGAGAGTGCTTGAGTATAAATATGGTAAACCCAAAGGTATCCTATTTATTATAGACAGGATTTCTGTTTACAGCACTATCTTGAGCTGGCTTGTATTTCCTTACCAATATTCAGCTTGTTCTCCGTGGGGACATACATGTTGAAGTGTAGGATCTTTTTGCGGTCCCGCGATATGACCAGGTTCCCGGTAAACTGTCCCGGCGTGTACCAAAACGGGTAGAAAGGTGGTTCATTTAGCTGGAACTCTCCGTGAATTCTGTTGACAATGAGTATTGTTTTATTACAAATTGGTATTAACTTTCATTAGAAATATTTATTAACATTTCATTAAAAATAGACAAATATTCAAAAGAAAAAAAAAATTACCAAAAAAATTAAAAATATCTTCTCTGAAACACTTCATGTTATTTTGACAAAATTTGGAACATTATTTTACATTAAAGACACATGAAACATAATGACAGAAACATTATTTTTCAAGCTGCCATATCTTACCTGAAAGCTATGTCAACATATTCATCATTGAAAGCACGGACGCAGGCTACTGCTCCCTGTGGAGGGAATCGATTGCGGAGAAATGGACGAGCGTGGAACATATTGAGCATGCGATGAATAACAACAAGACTCTCCTCGAGTTGTGGGGGATAGTACCGGTTACTGGACATGTGGTTTGTTCCGTGTACACCTGGACTATTCTGGTAGATAAAATAAACTTCTCCCAAACTGGACATCTGTATCTCTTTTTTAGGGAAGAACGATTTGAAGTGTTTCACCCCTAGGTTTGTCCACTCAATGTTTGGCTTTGTCCATCCCTTCAGTCCAGCCAGTGGATCAAGTCCACCACCAACATACTGGAAACAATTATAGGAATAACATGTATTTTATAATTTAACCATAGTAATATCTGTTATATGGTATTTAACCGTAGTAATATCTGTTATATGGTATTTAACCGTAGTTATATCTGTTATATGTTATTTAACCGTAGTAATATCTGTTATATGTTATTTAACCGTAGTAATATCTGTTATATGTTATTTAACCGTAGTAACATATCTGTTATATGGTATTTAACCGTAGTTATATCTGTTATATGTTATTTAACCGTTTTAACATATCTGTTATATGTTATTTAACCGTAGTAATATCTGTTATATGTTATTTAACCGTTTTAACATATCTGTTATATGTTATTTAACCGTAGTAACATCTGTTATATGGTATTTAACCGTAGTAATATCTGTTATATGTTATTTAACCGTAGTAATATCTGTTATATGTTATTTAACTGTAGTAATATCTGTTATATGTTATTTAACCGTAGTAATATCTGTTATATGTTATTTAACCGTTTTAACATATCTGTTATATGTTATTTAACCGTAGTAATATCTGTTATATGTTATTTAACCGTTTTAACATATCTGTTATATGTTATTTAACCGTAGTAACATCTGTTATATGGTATTTAACCGTAGTAATATCTGTTATATGTTATTTAACCGTAGTTATATCTGTTATATGTTATTTAACTGTAGTAATATCTGTTATATGTTATTTAACCGTAGTAATATCTGTTATATGTTATTTAACTGTAGTAATATCTGTTATATGTTATTTAACCGTAGTAATATCTTTTATATGTTATTTAACCGTAGTAATATCTGTTATATGTTATTTAACCGTTTTAACATATCTGTTATGTTATTTAACCGTAGTAATATCTGTTATATGTTATTTAACCGTTTTAACATATCTGTTATATGTTATTTAACCGTAGTAATATCTGTTAAATATGTTATTTAACTGTAGTTATATCTGTTATATGTTATTTAACCGTAGTAATATCTGTTATATGTTATTTAACCGTAGTAATATCTGTTATATATTATTTAACCGTAGTAATATCTGTTATATGTTATTTAACCGTAGTAATATCTGTTATATGTTATTTAACTGTAGTACATTATGTAATATCTGTTATATGTTATTTAACCGTAGTAATATCTGTTATATGTTATTTAACCGTAGTAATATCTGTTATATGTTATTTAACCGTAGTAATATCTGTTATATGTTATTTAACCATATAGTAACATCTGTTATATGTTATTTAACCGTAGTAATATCTGTTATATGGTATTTAACCGTAGTAATATCTATTGTATGTTATTTAACCGTAGTTGTATCTGTTATATGGTATTTAACCGTAGTTATATCTGTTATATGTTATTTAACCGTAGTAATATCTGTTATATGTTATTTAACCGTAGTAATATCTGTTATATGTTATTTAACCGTTTTAACATATCTGTTATATGTTATTTAACCGTAGTAATATCTGTTATATGTTATTTAACCGTTTTAACATATCTGTTATATGTTATTTAACCGTAGTAACATCTGTTATATGGTATTTAACTGTAGTAATATCTGTTATATGTTATTTAACCGTAGTAATATCTGTTATATGTTATTTAACTGTAGTAATATCTGTTATATATGTTATTTAACTGTAGTAATATCTGTTATATGTTATTTAACCGTAGTAATATCTGTTATATGTTATTTAACCGTAGTAATATCTGTTATATGTTATTTAACCGTAGTAATATCTGTTATATGTTATTTAACCGTAGTAATATCTGTTATATGTTATTTAACCGTAGTAATATCTGTTATATATTATTTAACCGTAGTAATATCTGTTATATGTTATTTAACCGTAATTATATCTGTTATGTTATTTAACCGTAGTAATATCTGTTATATGTTATTTAACCGTAGTAATATCTGTTATATGTTATTTAACCGTAGTAATATCTGTTATATGTTATTTAACCGTAGTAACATATCTGTTATATGTTATTTAACCGTAGTAATATATCTGTTATATGTTATTTAACCGTAGTAATATCTGTTATATGTTATTTAACTGTAGTAACATCTGTTATATGTTATTTAACCGTTTTAACATATGTTATATGTTATATGTTATTTAACCGTAGTAATATCTGTTATATGTTATTTAACCGTAGTAATATCTGTTATATGTTATTTAACTGTAGTAACATCTGTTATATGTTATTTAACCGTTTTAACATATCTGTTATATGTTATATGTTATTTAACCGTAGTAATATCTGTTATATGTTATTTAACCGTAGTAATATCTGTTATATGTTATTTAACCGTTTTAACATATCTTTATGTTATTTAACCGTAGCAATATCTGTTATATGTTATTTAACCGTAGTAATATCTGTTATATGTTATTTAACCGTAGTAATATCTGTTAAATATGTTATTTAACTGTAGTTATATCTGTTATATGTTATTTAACCGTAGTAATATCTGTTATATGTTATTTAACCGTAGTAATATCTGTTATATGTTATTTAACCGTAGTAATATCTGTTATATGTTATTTAACCGTAGTTATATCTGTTATATGTTATTTAACCGTAGTAACATATCTGTTATGTTATTTAACCGTAGTAATATCTGTTATATGTTATTTAACTGTAGTTATATCTGTTATATGTTATTTAACCGTAGTTATATCTGTTATATGTTATTTAACCATAGTAACATCTGTTATATGTTATTTAACCGTAGTAATATCTGTTATATGTTATTTAAGTGTTATAGACACATGATTAATCAAATCTAAATCACTGCCTCCTCCAGTGAACAATATATATATATGCTCAACCGACTGAGCTAAAGAGAAGATCAGTATATTGCGTCTATTAAATTACCAGGGTTACAAAACCATAAAATTAGTGGGAAACAAAGACAAAAAACCATGGTAAATCCTTGTTTCCCACATTTTGAAGCAGTTTATATGAAAATGGATAATGATTCGTTTGAAAATTTGAAAAAAAAAATAAGTCCTCATTTATTTTTCACCAATAAAATGATAAAAAATATCAACTTGCTCCCTCATCTCTTTTTAGGCCTGAAAACCAAATAATTAATTTTATTTAGCCTAATAGTCCTGAGAACCAAATAATTAATTTTATTTAGCCTAATAGTCCTGAGAACCAAATAATTAATTTTATTTAGCCTAAGTGACTGCTTTTGTTTCATGTCTTTTAAATCACCACAGCGAGACTGTCAAGGCTGTTCATTTGAACTGCTCATAGCCTTTAATTTTATTCTGAGAACTGTCTACATTTGTATTCTACAGACTAGACAACAGGAATTCATGCCTCTAGGTTACTGACAAACACAATGGATTTACGTAATACATTTTATTCCATAACCTTGAAAAATAATTCATTTTAAATAAAAAAAAACCCTCACCTAAGCATTTTGTTCTTGGATTATCATGACTACACTAGACTCCTGTTTGGTCATGCAGACAAACTTGTTTAAATGTTCTCACATGCAGTCTATAATTATCACTAAATCTTGCCAACCATTCATTTTGAGTTTACAAAAGATCGGTTTTCTGTCACGACTTTCAAGTAACAGTACACTCATTCACAAACATCCCAGCAATACTTATTTAATACTTGTAGGTACATTTTTTGTATGTACTGGACACACAGAGTCTGTAAACTAATTAACTTCTGACACACGAGACATGTCATACTGTCCTCACATGAGACATATCACACTGTCCATAAAAACTCCAGCTTTACTATAAACATCCATACTCCAGCTTTACTATAAACATCCATACTCCAACATTACTATAAACATCCATACTCCAACATTACTATAAACATCCATACTCCAACATTACTATAAACATCCATACTCCAACATTACTATAAACATCCATACTCCAGCTTTACTATAAACATCCATACTCCAACATTACTATAAACATCCATACTCCAACATTACTATAAACATCCATACTCCAACATTACTATAAACATCCATACTCCAACATTACTATAAACATCCATACTCCAACATTACTATAAACATCCATACTCCAACATTACTATAAACATCCATACTCCAACATTACTATAAACATCCATACTCCAACATTACTATAAACATCCATACTCCAACATTACTATAAACATCCATACTCCAGCTTTACTATAAACATCCATACTCCAACATTACTATAAACATCCATACTCCAACATTACTATAAACATCCATACTCCAACATTACTATAAACATCCATACTCCAACATTACTATAAACATCCATACTCCAACATTACTATAAACATCCATACTCCAGCTTTACTATAAACATCCATACTCCAGCTTTACTATAAACATCCATACTCCAACATTACTATAAACATCCATACTCCAACATTACTATAAACATCCATACTCCAACATTACTATAAACATCCATACTCCAACATTACTATAAACATCCATACTCCAGCTTTACTATAAACATCCATACTCCAGCTTTACTATAAACATCCATACTCCAGCTTTACTATAAACATCCATACTCCAGCTTTACTATAAACATCCATACTCCAGCTTTACTATATAAACATCCATACTCCAGCATTACTATAAACATCCATACTCCAGCTTTACTATAAACATCCATACTCCAACATTACTATAAACATCCATACTCCAACATTACTATAAACATCCATACTCCAACATTACTATAAACATCCATACTCCAGCTTTACTATAAACATCCATACTCCAACATTACTATAAACATCCATACTCCAACATTACTATAAACATCCATACTCCAGCTTTACTATAAACATCCATACTCCAACATTACTATAAACATCCATACTCCAACATTACTATAAACATCCATACTCCAACATTACTATAAACATCCATACTCCAACATTACTATAAACATCCATACTCCAACATTACTATAAACATCCATACTCCAGCTTTACTATAAACATCCATACTCCAGCTTTACTATAAACATCCATACTCCAGCTTTACTATAAACATCCATACTCCAGCTTTACTATATAAACATCCATACTCCAGCATTACTATAAACATCCATACTCCAGCTTTACTATAAACATCCATACTCCAACATTACTATAAACATCCATACTCCAACATTACTATAAACATCCATACTCCAACATTACTATAAACATCCATACTCCAGCTTTACTATAAACATCCATACTCCAGCTTTACAATAAACATCCATACTCCAACATTACTATAAACATCCATACTCCAACATTACTATAAACATCCATACTCCAACATTACTATAAACATCCATACTCCAGCTTTACTATAAACATCCATACTCCAACATTACTATAAACATCCATACTCCAACATTACTATAAACATCCATACTCCAACATTACTATAAACATCCATACTCCAACATTACTATAAACATCCATACTCCAGCTTTACTATAAACATCCATACTCCAACATTACTATAAACATCCATACTCCAGCTTTACTATAAACATCCATACTCCAACATTACTATAAACATCCATACTCCCAACATTACTATAAACATCCATACTCCAACATTACTATAAACATCCCATACTCCAACATTACTATAAACATCCATACTCCAGCTTTACTATAAACATCCATACTCCAGCTTTACTATAAACATCCATACTCCAACATTACTATAAACATCCATACTCCAACATTACTATAAACATCCATACTCCAGCTTTACTATAAACATCCATACTCCAACATTACTATAAACATCCATACTCCAACATTACTATAAACATCCATACTCCAACATTACTATAAACATCCCATACTCCAACATTACTATAAACATCCATACTCCAACATTACTATAAACATCCATACTCCAGCTTTACTATAAACATCCATACTCCAGCTTTACTATAAACATCCATACTCCAACATTACTATAAACATCCATACTCCAACATTACTATAAACATCCATACTCCAGCTTTACTATAAACATCCATACTCCAACATTGCTATAAACATCCATACTCCAGCTTTACTATAAACATCCATACTCCAACATTACTTTAAACATCCCATACTCCAACATTACTATAAACATCCATACTCCAACATTACTATAAACATCCATACTCCAGCTTTACTATAAACATCCATACTCCAACATTACTATAAACATCCATACTCCAACATTACTATAAACATCCATACTCCAACATTACTATAAACATCCCATACTCCAACATTACTATAAACATCCATACTCCAACATTACTATAAACATCCATACTCCAGCTTTACTATAAACATCCATACTCCAGCTTTACTATAAACATCCATACTCCAACATTACTATAAACATCCATACTCCAACATTACTATAAACATCCATACTCCAGCTTTACTATAAACATCCATACTCCAACATTACTATAAACATCCATACTCCAGCTTTACTATAAACATCCATACTCCAACATTACTTTAAACATCCCATACTCCAACATTACTATAAACATCCATACTCCAACATTACTATAAACATCCATACTCCAGCTTTACTATAAACATTCATACTCCAGCTTTACTATAAACATCCATACTCCAACATTACTATAAACATCCATACTCCAACATTACTATAAACATCCATACTCCAGCTTTACTATAAACATCCATACTCCAGCTTTACTATAAACATCCATACTCCAACTTTACTATAAACATCCATACTCCAGCTTTACTATAAACATCCATACTCCAACATTACTATAAACATCCATACTCCAGCTTTACTATAAACATCCATACTCCAACATTACTATAAACATCCATACTCCAACATTACTATAAACATCCATACTCCAACATTACTATAAACATCCATACTCCAGCTTTACTATAAACATCCATACTCCAACTTTACTATAAACACTCACCGTCTCTTCCAGATCCTTGGTCATAGTCTCCATTAACAGAGGTTTGAAGTGCGACTTGACCGTAATCACCTCATCGTCATCCTCAATTGTCTGTTTAAACTCAGGTGGGGCTGTCACCTGTAAACATTTTAAAGTAAAATTACATGCATGTATTATATACTGATTTTTTTAATTTCTATTTTTTTTAACTGGGGTGCAGTTCATAAAAAAATCTCTAGCAAGTTCAACGAATAATTGACATACGTCATGTTGTTATGCAGTACAGTCTTACTATTGTCCTCTGTAGGTTTTAATATATATAAGTGCAACAGAGCGCAGGATTAATTAAATTTAAATCACTGCCTTCGCTAGGGATCGAACCCGGGACCTCTGGCTTACTAGTCTTACGCTCAACCGATCGAGCTAAAGAGAAGATCTCTCTAGCCGAGCGGTATATTGCGGCTAGTATTTACCAGGGTTACATAAGCTTATGTATATAATGGTTCTTCCACTACACATGTAACAATGCTATTTTTTAATCACAAGTGTATTAAAGAACCTCATCAATGCATTAATCTTCTGCCCCAAGGGTGTCACATCCTTCATTTATGCAACATACAACATTGCCACATAATTCTCCAGACCAAATTTCATCAAAATCCATTAAGTTATTTAAAAAATTTCCTCTTAGCTAGGACAAGGTGAGCTAAACATTGTTTAAAAAAATCAAAACAAAGGTTAATAGCTCTGTAAGTTACAGCTGAATAATTTCCATTTTCGAACTTGTCCAAAATCTTGTCGGTATATGGCTATATACAATGTTTCATCAAACTTGGTTGATATTTACTCAAGTTATTGTGTCCACAAGGTAATGGTTGACAGACGGATGGACAGACTTTCAAAGGGAGTTAATTCTCACCCTGATAAATGTCTGCTCATGATGTATAGGCCTACACCTGACATTTATTTTTCCGAATGTCTGAGTCTGGTCTTAGGGCCAGAGGAAACTTGGCTTGGTTATATTGAGCAATTAATCAGGTGTTGCGAAATACATTTTAGAGCATCGAGTACTCACATTGAATCCACTGCCTGCCAGTCTATGATACAGAGCTTCATATTCTTCAAGAGATAACTTTTGATCTTTGTCAATATCAAATGTGAGAAACAATTCTGTGGCCTCCTGACCTATTGAAGCTTTCACAGCTGCAATAACACTGTCTCCATAACCCACATTTGGTCCAAAATATTTTTTCCAAATCACGTCTCCCATGTAACCGCCAAATCCGACAAAAAATATACCACACACAACTGTCACCAAAATTAACAGCCATTTTGGAACAGCTAAGATGATTCTATTAGCTGGGACATAGACGACTTCCTCGTACGGCTGTGGTGGTGGTGGTAATTGTGTCGGTTGAACCGGCGTTGGTGACGGACCTTGGCTTTCTTCACTTGTGGAATGACTGCCCTGTTGCGTTGGTGAAGCTCCTTGCTTCTTCTGTTTACCCTTTCTGTTCCTCAAACCCGTGTCTTCTGGGGGTTGGACATCTCCCTCTCCCCCGGGAGACCCCGATGTAGAGTCTTGCTCCGACATTGCGAAGCAAATGAGTGACCGTCCGCCAGTCACGTCCGCACACGAGTTGACGCACGTAGCGCTTTATTTACACTTCCGTGTCGGTTGGTAGAGATAAGGATCCGGTGTGCCAAGAAAAAAAGGTCCCCTCTCGAATAGTAAATAATAGAAATAACACATTTTTGCGTTCAAAATTGATTATTTCGACACACTTATATTTATATATTGAAAAAAGAGACATACATCGCAACCAAAATATTGAAATTGAGGTACTACGTATTAACCTTTAACGGATCTTTATAGTGGGTATTTAATGCAACTAACACCGTTTAGCTACGACGGCGAAATCAATAAGTAATTTAAAGAAGAACTCCTCAACCGTAGATTGACTTAGAATTCGAATATTACTTTTGATTTCCAATCGATACAATAAAGACTTAAGTGATATCGATATGGCTTATATTTATACGGTTTCTTAAATTCGAAAATTACCGCATGGCTTTACTTGTTTGTCCCAGAAAAACGATGGACTTTGTTGTAGGTTTGTACTGACAGTAATGCATTTTGAGTTGGAAACACTGTGTTTAGAGTAGACGTCACGGGTAATGATGTAGCTGTCATTGATATATGATAACTATACCCACTGAAGAGGATACGTGTTTTTATCAATATGAGCATAAGAGGACTATGGATCCTCTCCATTAAAAGTGCCCATCCTGATCAAAGTGAAAGTAGGCGTCTTCTTTTCTCCAGGTAAGTGAAATTAGAGGGTTTTTTGTTTGTTTATTCAAGTGGTCGTAATAAGTATTGACAAGGTGTTACAGTGTCAATGGACAATCCATAATGAAATTGTGCTGTTGCCACCATTGAAAATTGCCGAAATTTCTGTAGATCTTGTATTTTGGGCTTAGTGTAATAGGAGTGGGAAAATGCACGGCCAGACCGGGGTTCGAACCCGGGACCTCCGAACACTAGCCGGATGCTCTACCGATTGAGCTACCTGGTCGCCGATGATCAACCCGGTCCAGTTCCGCTACATTAGTGCACACTGCCCATGTATGCAGTAACTGTCTGTCTACAGGTATACAAGGTGTTACCATATAGTAACTATCTGTCTACAGGTATAAAAGGTGTTACCATATAGTAACTATCTGTCTACAGGTATAAAAGGTGTTACCATACAGTAACTATCTGTCTACAGGTATAAAAGGTGTTACCATACAGTAACTATCTGTCTACAGGTATAAAAGGTGTTACCATACAGTAACTATCTGTCTACAGGTATACAAGGTGTTACCATACAGTAACTGTCTGTCTACAGGTATAAAAGGTGTTACCATACAGTAACTATCTGTCTACCGGTATACAAGGTGTTACCATACAGTAACTATCTGTCTACAGGTATAAAAGGTGTTACCATACAGTAACTATCTGTCTACAGGTATAAAAGGTGTTACCATACAGTAACTATCTGTCTACAGGTATAAAAGGTGTTACCATACAGTAACTGTCTGTCTACAGGTATAAAAGGTGTTACCATACAGTAACTATCTGTCTACAGGTATAAAAGGTGTTACCATACAGTAACTGTCTGTCTACAGGTATAAAAGGTGTTACCATACAGTAACTATCTGTCTACAGGTATAAAAGGTGTTACCATACAGTAACTATCTGTCTACAGGTATATAAGGTGTTACAGTGCTGACCAAGAATTTATAATCTTACGTTGTACATGTATGGTACAGTGGTCAAAATTTAGCGGTACTACATGTACCTGGTATGGGTTGTTGATGATATCTTGATGCAAAGACTTAGAAATTAATGTTTTAAACATTTTTCAATTCTCTCATCTTCAAACTTAAAAAAACTAAATGGAATTTGTCAAAATACATACCAGGGATGTGATTTATTCACCCCCAAGTTTTTGGTAACACAAGAGATCTGTATCAGTTTGATGATAAGATGTACAGTGTATCATTAGTTATTGTTTTATCTTATAACAGGCACTTCCCACTTGTTGAAAAGAAAGTGAAATTGCTGGAGAAAGGCAACTACATCGCTGTGCCTACAGTACCAGAGTTTATCAATGGACTTATGTTTGAGCTTGGCCACAAGGATGGTATTGATAAGGTAATCTTACTGGGACACAAACTCATCAACAACATTTAATTTCTGAAGAACAGCAAAGTCTATTGTGCTAATTTATAATCCTGCTTTTGAAATATGAATTAAAAAATAAATATGTTGAAACTTGAAAGCAAGTCATTAATGATAAATTTGGTTTTATGATCTTTGAGTGTTCAGTGGTATATATCTGTTTTGTCTGTCACTATAGTTCATCAGTGCCAGGGACACCTGTTTAGTGTGTATATCTGTCGTTATAGTTCATCAGTGCCAGGGACACCTGTTGTTTAGTGTGTTTATCTGTCGTTATAATTCATCAGTGCCAGGGACACCTGTTGTTTAGTGTATATATCTGTCACTATAGTTCATCAGTGTCAGGGACACCTGTTGTTTAGTGTATATATCTGTCACTATAGTTCATCAGTACCAGGGACACCTGTTGTTTAGTGTATGTATCTGTCGTTATAGTTCATCAGTGCCAGGGACACCTGTTGTTTAGTGTATGTATCTGTCGTTATAGTTCATCAGTGCCCGGGACACCTGTTGTTTAGTGTATGTATCTGTCGTTATAGTTCATCACTGTCAGGGACACCTGTTGTTTAGTGTATGGATCTGTCACTATAGTTCATCAGTACCAGGGACACCTGTTGTTTAGTGTATGTATCTGTCATTATAGTTCATCAGTGCCAGTGACACCTGTTGTTTAGTGTTTGTATCTGTCGTTATAGTTCATCAGTACCAGGGACACCTGTTGTTTAGTGTATGTATCTGTCACTATAGTTCATCACTGTCAGGGACACCTGTTGTTTAGTGTTTGTATCTGTCGTTATAGTTCATCAGTGTCAGGGACACCTGTTGTTTAGTGTTTGTATCTGTCATTATAGTTCATCAGTGCCAAGGACACCTGTTGTTTACTGTATGTATCTGTCAATATAGTTCATCAGTGCCAGTGACACCTGTTGTTTAGTGTATGTATCTGTCATTATAGTTCATCAGTGCCCGGGACACCTGTGAGAAGTTTGAACAGAAGCCTGTGTTAGTATGCATACAGAATAGCTGTGTAGCAGAATTGATTTTTTTTTTTTTTTTTTTTTTTTTTTTTTTTTTTTTTTTTTTTTTTTTTTTTTTTTTTTTTTTTTTTTTTTTTTTTTTTTTTTTTTTTTTTTTTTTTTTTTTTTTTTTTTTTTTTTTTTTTTTTTTTTTTTTTTTTTTTTTTTTTTTTTTTTTTTTTTTTTTTTTAAAAAAAAAAAAAAAAAAAAAAAAAAAAAAAAAAAAAAAAAAAAAAAAAAAAAAAAAAAAAAAAAAAAAAAAAAAAAAAAAAAAAAAAAAAAAAAAAAAAAAAAAAAAAAAAAAAAAAAAAAAAAAAAAAAAAAAAAAAAAAAAAAAAAAAAAAAAAAAAAAAAAAAAAAAAAAAAAAAAAAAAAAAAAAAAATTTTTTGAAAAGAATTAAAAAATAAATTGTTGAAACTGGAAAGCGGGATAATGTAAATTTGGTTTAGATCTTTGAGGTTTAGTGGAAAACTGTTTTTTTGGGTTAAGATCCCGGGGGAGGGGAAGTTTAGTGTGTATTTGAAGTTTAGGAGGGGGGCATGGGGTTTTGTGGGACTGGTATAATTATCAGGAGGGAATGGTTAGTGAATATTTTAAATTGTTATCGGTAGGGGCCCCTGTGAGGATTTTTCTGTCATGGGGGGTTTTGTGGGGAAGTTTTTGGGATGTATGGGTTTTTGTACGTGGGGAAGTTTTTAGGTAGACTGTGATAGAAAAGTGGGGGGCAGGTTTGGAGGATTGTGTTTAAGAAGAGGAAAGGGGTTTAGTGAATGGGGGAAAGTTTAAAGTACCAGGGACAGTTGTTTGGGGGAGATTTTAATTAAGATAGGCCGGCACCGGAGGGTAAGGGGAAATTTAGAAGGGGGGAATTTTTTTTTGTTCTTTCACTATAGTTTTTATCACGTCGGACACCTTTGTTTATGTTTGATCTGTGTTTTTAGTTATAGTGTCAGGGGGCACCTTTGTTTAGTGTTTTTTAAACTGCATTATGTCATCAGTTTTCCAAGGACCTGTTTTTTATGATTGTCAATTAGTTTATCAGGCCGGACCCTGTTTGTTAGTGTTGATTTTCATTATAGTTTCATCAGGCCCGGGACACCTGTGAAAGTTGAAAGAAAACCCGGTATGAGGGATGACCTAAGGACCAAATGGCCAGTCGTTGTAGTAGAACGGAAAAAACCCTTTATTATCTATTTAAGTTTAAAATATTGGGTTTTTTCCATTTAATTAAAAGTTAAACATCATCATTACAATTTTGATAACTTCAATTGCTTCAGGGCATAAACTTTACTATTTTTGTAATGTTAAACATTAATTTAGTTAATTTTTAAATGTTAAACATTAGTTAATTTTTAAAGTTAACATTTTGTTAAATGTGTGTTTTCCGCATTTCATGGTTTTCCCAGCTGAAAAAATATTTATGAACATCAACCAAAAGAAAGGATTTACAATTTGTTCTTACAGAATTTAAAGTTTTATGAATCCCCTTTGATTAGTGAAGTGATTTCTGCTTCTGTTATAGAAGGAATTGGGTATTGTTTGTTTCCCCTTTGGGTTATCAAGGATCAACAACCCGGCCCCCACTAACAATGTGTATCAAAACCAGGCCCCACCTAAAATGTAAATATCAACACCCGGCCACCACTATACAAATGAGGGATCAAAAAACAGGCCCCCCTCATAAGAGTAAGTTCAAAACCAGGCCCCCTCATACAAAGTATAAACTATCAACCCCAGGGCCCCCACTATCAAATGTATCAACACCCGGCCACCCCAACCCATACAAAAGTAAAATATCAAACAAGGCCACCCCCCTACAAAGTAAAATCAAAAACCAGGCCCCACCTACAAAGTTCAAAACCCGGCCACCACTCATCAGTAAACACCAGGCCACCCCTCTAGATGTAGTAACAACACCAGGGCCCCCATCATACAGATGTAAAGTATTAAAACCGGCCACCACCCAACAGAGAAGATCAACACCAGGCCACCTCTCTACAGATTAAGTTCAAACCAGGCCCCACTCATTTCAGATGTAAGTTTTCAACACCAGGACCACCCCAAAAGATTTGTTTAAAAAATCAAAACCCCACCCTCATCCCCCCCCATGAAGTATTAACACCAGGCCACACTCATACGAGTAAGATCCCCAAAACCCGGCCACCCACCATCAAGTAAGTATCCACACCAGCCACCACTCATACAAATGTAGGGATCAACACCCGGGCCCCACTCAACGTTAAATTCAAAAAACCCGGCCACCACTCATCAAATGTAATATCAAACCCAGGCTACCACCATACAAAAAGTATCAACCCAGGCCCCCCCCATACAAAAAGTGATCAACACCAGGGGACCACTATACAAATGTAGTATCAAAAACCCGGGCCCCCTCTAACCCAAAAGTAAATATCAACCCAGGGGCCCCCTCATAAAATTAAGTATCAACACCAGGCCACCTCTCATACAAATGTAAATATCAACACCAGGCCACCATCATACAAAGTAACAAAAACCCAGGGCCCCCACCCAACAAATTAAGTTCCACCCAACCACCCCCCCAAAAAAGTTTCCCCACCCCCCTTTTTCTCAAAGAACCCACTACCCCTCATCAAATTTCCCCCCACCCCCTACTTTTTTCCCCACCCCCCTATCTTATTCCCCACCCCTCTAAAACAAAATTAATTCAAAACCGGGTCCCCTCTACCTGAAATCCACCCCCCCCTCCAATACTTATTTAACTACAAACCCACCCCCCTTTCCCCTTTAAATTAAAAAACCCAGGCCACCATCTCAAATTTTCCCACCGGGGGCCCCCAAAAACCCTACAAAAGTTACAAAACCCGGCCAAACCCCATACAAATTTTCAACACCAGGCCACCACTCAACAAATGTATCCCAACACCAGGCCCCCCCCATACAAATTAAAAGTAAAACACCAGGGGCCCCACCAACAAATTTGAAAACCCAAACCCCCTTAAAATTTAAGTATCAAAACCAGGCCACCCTCATAAAAATGTAAGTTCAAAAACCAGGCCACCTTCATACAAAGTAATATCAAAACCAGGCCACCATCTACAAATGTAAGTATCAAACCAGGCCCCCCCAACAATTAGCACAAAAATTTAAAGTATCCCACCCGGCCCCCCACTCATACAAATTAATCAAAACCAGGCCACCACTCATACAAAAAGGATCCCACACCAGGGACCCCTAAAAAAGTATCAACACCAGGCCCCCACCCAACAATTAAGTACAAACCAGGCCACCCATACAAATGTAAAAATATCAAAACAGGCCACCCTTTTATACCCAAAAGTAAAATATCAAAAACCGGCCCCACCTAACCAAAATTTAAATTCAAAACCCCGGCCCCCCACTCATACAAATGTAAAATACAAGGCCACCACTCATCAAAAATTTGTATCAAAAACCAGGCCACCATCTAAAATGTAAAAAACAAAGGCCCCCACCATCAAATGTAAATTTTACACCGGCCACACTCATACAAAGGAAGGATAACACCGGCCACCCCCATCAAAATTAAAATATCAAAACCAGGCCACCATCAACAAAGTAAGTATCAAAAAACCCGGCCCACCCCCTACAATGTAAGTATCCCAAAACCCCGGCCCCTCATCAAATTAACAAACCGGCACCCCATTTCAAATGGAAGGATAAAACCCGGCCCCCCTCATACAAAAATTTAAAATAACAAGGCCCCTTAAAAAAAGTAAGTACAACCCAGGGACCCTCATACAAATTATATCAACACCAGGCCAAACCCATACAAATGTAAAAATCAAACCAGGCCACCCCTCATCAAGTAATATCAACCCAGGGCCCCCACCTACAAATGTAATTCAACCAGGGGGCCCCCCTTTTCAAATGTAGTTCAAACCAGGCCCACCATCATACAAGTAAGTATCAAAAACCAGGCCACCCTATACAAAATGTGGTACAACACCCGGGACCACCTCATCAAAGTAGGGTTTACCCCAGGCCCCCCCCTCATAAAAAATGTAAATATCAAAACCCGGCCACCCTCATACAAAGTAAAAACAAACCCGGGCCCCCCCTATACAATGTAAGTATCAAAAACCAGGCCCCCACTCAACAAAGTAAGTATCAACACCCGGCCACCCTCATACAATGTGCAAACCCGGGGCCCCCACTCATCAATGTAAGATCAAAACCGGCACCCCTCATACAAAGTAAGTACACCAGGCCACCACTCCTACAAATGTAGTATCAACCACCAGGCCACCACTCATACAAATGTAAGTATCAACACCAGGCCACCACTCATACAAATGTAAGTATCAACACCAGGCCACCACTCATACAGAATGTAAGTATCAACACCAGGCCACCACTCATACAAATGTAGTATCAACACCAGGCCACACTCATACAAATGTAGGGTATCAACACCAGGGCCCACCAACACTCATACAAATGTAAGTATCAACACCAGGCCACCACTCATACAAAATGTAATATCAACACCAGGCCACCACTCATACAATGTAAGTATCAACACCAGGCCACCACTCATACAAATGACGTATCAACACCAGGCCACCACTCATACAAATGTAAGTATCAACACCAGGCCACCACTCATACAAATGTAGGTATCAACACCAGGCCACCACTCATACAGATGTAGGTATCAACACCAGGCCACCACTCATACAATGTAATGTATCAACACCAGGCTCCCACTCATATCAATGTAAGTATCCACACCAGGCCACCACTCATACAAATGGTCTCCACACCAGGCCACCACTATAAGATGTAGGTATCAACCCAGGCCTACCACTCATACAGATGTTAAGTATCAACACCAGGCCCCACCACTCATACAAATGTAAGTATCAACACCAGGCCACCACTCATACCAATCTTAAGTAATCAACACCAGGACCACCTCTCATTACAAATTGTACAGTATCAACACCAGGCCACCATCTCATTCACAATGTAAGTATCAACACCCAGGCCACCTCTCATACAAATTGTAAGTATCAACACCCAGGCCACCCCTCTCATACCAAATGTTAAGTATCAACACCAGGCACCAACTCATACAAATGTAAGTATTCAACACCAGGCCACCCTCTCATACAAGTAAGGTCTCCAACACCAGGCCACCCCTCATACAAATGTAGGTATCAACACCAGGCCACCACTCATACAGATGTAAGTATCAACACCAGGCCACCACTCATACAAATGAAGTATCAACCCCCGGCCACCACCCCAACAAAAAGATCAAAACCAGCCACCCCTCATACAAATGTAAGTATAAACCCGGCCCCCCCTATACAAATTGTATCAACCCAGGGACCCTCATACAATGAAGTTAAAACCAGGCCACCACTCATACAAATGTAATATCAACACCAGGCCACCCTAAAACAAATGTGTATCCCAAGGCCACCACTCATCAAATGAGGGGATAAAAACCAGGCCACCCCCTATAAAATGTAGGGATCAAACCAGGCCACCACCTACAAATGTAAATATCAAACCAGGCCACCCTTATACAAATGTAATACCACAAGGCCACCACTATACAAATTAAATATCACAAACCCGGCCCCCCTCTTTCAAAGTAAACAAAACCAGGGGCCCCCACTCATACAAAATTGTATCAACACCAGGCCACCCTCATACAAATGTAAAATTGGGGTTATAAAAAAACACCAGGCCACCACCCAAAAATTAAGTATCAACACCAGGCCACCTCTCATACAAATGTAAGTATCCACACCAGGCCACCACTCATACAAATGTAAGTATCAACACCAGGCCACCACTCATACAAATGTAAGTATCAACACCAGGCCACCACTCATACAAATGTAGTATCAACACCAGGCCACCACTCATACAAATGTAAGTATCAACACCAGGCCACCATCTCATACAAATGTAAGTATCAACACCAGGCCACCACTCATACAAATGTAAGTATCAACACCAGGCCACCACTCATACAAATGTAATGTATCAACACCAGGCCAACACTCATACAAATGTAAGTATCAACACCAGCCACCCCTCATACAATGTAAGTATCAACACCAGGCCACCACTCATACAAATGTAAGTATCAACACCAGGCCACCACTCATACAAATGTAAGTATCAACACCAGGCCGACCACTCATACAAATGTAAGTATCAACACCAGGCCACCACTCATACAAATGTAGTATCAACACCAGGCCACCACTCATACAATGTAAGTATCAACACACCAGGCCCCCACTCATACAAATGTAATATCAAAAACCAGGGCCCCCACTCATAAAATGTAAAATATCAACCCAGGCCCCCACCATACAAATGAAAAACAACAAAACCCGGCCCCCTCAACAAAAGTAAGTATCCACACCCCCCCATCATAAAAAATGTAAGTATCAAAAACCCAGGGCCCCCCTCATACAAATGTAATACAAAAACAGGCCCCCACCCATACAAAATGTAAAATCAAAACCCCCGGCCACCCCATACAAAATTTAAAATCCCACACCACCACCTCTAAAATTTGTTTAAAAAGTATTTTAAAAAAACACCCGGCCCCCCTCAACAAATGTATCAACACCAGGCCCCCCCCATACAAAAGAAGTATCCCACACCAGGCCCCCTCATACAAAAGTAAGTATCAAAAACCCCGGCCACCCTTTATACAAAATTGTATCAAAACAAAGGCCCCCCCTCATACAAATGTAGTATAAAACCAGGCCACCTTCATACAAAAATTAAAGTATCAACCCAGGCCACCCCTCATACAAATGTAGGTATCAACAACAGGCCACCACTCATACAAATGTAGGTATCAACACCAGGCCACCTCTCATACAATGTAAGTATCAACACCAGGCCACCACTCATACAAATGTAGGTATCAACACCAGGCCACCACTCATACAAATGTAAGTATCAACACCAGGCCACCACTCATACAAATGTAAGTATCAACACCAGGCCACCTCTCATACAAATGTAAGTATCAACACAAGGCCACCACTCATACAAATGTAAGTATCCACACCAGGCCACCACTCATACAATGTAAGTATCCAACACCAGGCCACCACTCATAACAAATGTAAGTATCAACACCAGGCCACCACTCATACAAATGTAAGTATCAACACCAGGCCACCACCTCATACAAATGTAAGTATCAACACCAGGCCACCACTCATACAAATGTAAGTATCAACACCAGGCCACCCTCATACAAATGTAAGGTATCAACACCAGGCCACCAACTCATACAAATGTAAGTATCACACCAGGCCACCACTCATACAAATGTAAGTATCACACCAGGCCACCACTCATACAAATGTAAGTATCAACACCAGGCCACCACTCATACAAATGTAAGTATCAACACCAGGCCACCACTCATACAAATGTAAGTATCCAACCAGGGCCACCACCCATACAAATGTAAGTATCCACACCAGGCCACCACTCATACAATTTAAGTATCAACACCCGGCCACCACTCATACAAATGTAAGTATCAACACCAGGCCACCACCTCATACAAATGTAGTATCACAACCAGGCCACCACTCATACAAATGTAGGTATCAACAACCAGGCACCACTCATACAAATGTAAGTATCAACACCAGGCCACCCCTCATACAAATGTAAGTATCAACACCAGGCCACCACTCATACAAATGTAAGTATCAACACCAGGCCACCACTCATACAAATGTAAGTATCAACACCAGGCCACCACTCATACAAATGTAAGTATCAACACCAGGCCACCACTCATACAAATGTAGTATCAACACCAGGCCTACCACTCATACAATGTAAGTATCAACACCAGGGCCTACCACTCATACAATGTAAGTATCAACACCAGGCCACCACTCATACAAATGTAAGGTATCAACACCAGGCCACACTCATACAATGTAAGTATCAACACCCAGGCCACCACTCATACAAATGTAAGTATCAACACCAGGCCACCACTCATACAAATGTAAGTATCAACACCAGGCCACCACTCATACAAATGTAGGTATCACACCAGGCCACCCACTCATACAAATGTAAGTATCAACACCAGGCCACCACTCATACAAATGTAGGTATCAACACCAGGCCACCACTCCATACAGATGTAAGTATCAACACCAGGCCACCACTCATTACAAATGTAAGTATCAACACCAGGCCACCACTCATACAAATGTAGTATCAAACAACCAGGCCACCACTCATACAAATGTAAGTATCAACACCAGGCCACCACTCATACAAATGTAAGTATCAACACCAGGCCACCACTCATACAAATGTATTTATCAACACCAGGCCACCACTCATTACAAATTGTAAGGTATCAACACCAGGGCCCCCCTCATCAAATTAAATACAAAAACCAGGCCACCCTATACAAATGTAAATATCAAACAACCAGGCCACCCCTATACAAAAGTAAATCAACAACCCCCCCACCCTCTTTACAATTGTATTTCCCCCACCCCCTCAACAAAGTGTTCCCCAGGGCCCCCTCCATACAAATTAAAACAACCCACCCCCTCCCCCAAATTAAATCAACACCGGCCACCCCCCTCATCAAATTTTAAAACCCCCCCCAAAAAAAAACCCCCCCCCCCCTCTAAATTTTATAATTCAAACACCCCCCCCACCTTCTCAAACAAATTTCACACCCCGCCCCCTCTCAAATTATTTTCACCCCCCGGCCACCACTCATACAAATTAAGATCAACACCCGGCCAACTCATACAAATTTAAGTATCACACCAGGCCACCCTCTACAAATGTACTTCAAAAACCCGGCCCCCTCAACAAATGTAAAAATCAAACCCCAGGCCACCCCATACAAATGTAAGTATCCAACCACCCCAAAAACCCCACCAACTCATACAATGTAAAATATCCACCGGCACCACTTACAAAGTAAGTATCACCCAGGCCACCACTCCAGTAAACCCCCACCAGGCCCCCCTCATAAAAATGAAAAAAAACAACCCCGGCCCCCCCCATACAAATGTAAATTCAACACCAGGCCACCACTCATACAAAATGTGGATCAAAAACCCGGCCACCCCCCATACAAATGTAAGTATCAAAACCCCGGCCACCACTAAATTTTAAAGTATTTAAAACCAGGCCACCCTCATACAAAAGTAAATCAAACCACCACCCTCAACAAATGTAAATACAACACCGGCCCCCCATACAAATGTAAGTATACCCCCAGGCCCCACTCCAAAAAAGGGGATCCACCGGCCAAAACCCCTCAACAAATGTAATATCAACACCAGGCCACCCTCTAAAAGAAAAAATCAAACCAGGGGCCCCCATCAAAGTAAATTCAAAAAACCAGGGCCCCCATCATAAAAGTAGGGTTTAACACCAGGCCACCCCATACAAAGTAAAGTATCAAAAACCAGGCCCCCACTCCTACAAGTAAGTATCAACACCAGGCCACCCCTCATACAAATGTAAGTATCAACAAGGGGCCCCCCACTCAACAAAAGAATATCAAAAACCCCCACCCCCTCTTTTCCCCAAGGAAATCAAAACCCCCAGGGCCCCCCTCATACAAAAATTAAGTTCAACAAAAGGCCCCACCATACAATGTAAGTATCAACACCAGGGCCCCCCACTCAAAAAGTTTTTCAACACCCGGGGCCACCCCTCATACAAATGTAAAAAACACCAGGCCCCCCCTTACAAAGTAAGTATAAAACCACCACCCCTCATACAAAGTAGGGACAACACCAGGGCCACCTCATACTGTAAGGGATTTTAAAAAAGGGGACCACTTAAAATGAGTTCAACAAGGACCCCTCATTACAAATTTAAGTATAACACCCCCGCCTCTCATACAAATGTAAGTATCAACACCAGGCCACCACTTCATACAAATGTAGGTATCAAACACAGGCCACCACTCATACAAATGTAAGGTATCAACCACCAAGGCCACCCCTCATACAAATGTAAGTATCAACACCAGGCCACCACTCATACAAATGTAGGTATCAACACCAGGCCACCACTCATACAAATGTAAGTATCAACACCAGGCCACCCCTCATACAAATGTAGGTATCAACACCAGGCCACCACTCATACAAATGTAAGTATCAACACCAGGCCACCCCTCATACAAATGTAGGTATCAACACCAGTGAAGTTACAAGTTCAGTGACATTGTACAGGTGTGACAGGTATTTAATACAAATGTAAGTATCCACTGTGTGTAAGAGTGTAGTTACAAGTTCAGTGACAGTACAGGTGTGACAGGTGTGACAGGTATTTAATACATCCAACCAGGGATTCCCTTGGACTCCTTTACTGTTACAACTTTGCTTTAATTCCCTGCTATAAATAATTCCAAATATTACACTTTCCTTCTCTCTGACTACCTCCCCCAGTATACCTTACTGTATATAATGTAATTTACTACCTCCCCCAGTATACCTTACTGTATATAATGTAATTTACTACCCTCCTCCCCCAGTATACCTTACTGTATATAAAGTAATTTACTACCTCCCCCAGTATACCTTACTGTATATAATGTAATTTACTACCTCCCCCAGTATACCTTACTGTATATAATGTAATTTACTACCTCCCCCAGTATACCTTACTGTATATAAAGTAATTTACTACCTCCCCCAGTATACCTTACTGTATATAAAGTAATTTACTACCTCCCCCAGTATACCTTACTGTATATAATGTAATTTACTACCTCCCCCAGTATACCTTACTGTATATAATGTATTTTAACTACCTCCCCCAGTATACTTACTGTATATAATGTAATTTACTACCTCCCCAGAATACCTTACGTATATAATGTAATTTACTACCAGTCCCCCAGTATACCTTACTGTATATAATGTAATTTACTCTACCCTCCCCAGTATACCTTACTGTATATAATGTAATTTACTACCTTCCCCCAGATACCTTACTGTATATAAAGTAATTACTACCTCCCCCAGTATACCTTACTGTATATAAAGTATTTACTTACCTCCCCCAGTATACCTTACTGTATATAATGTAATTTACTACCTCCCCAGTATACCTTACTGTATATAATGTAATTTACTACCTCTCCCAGTATACCTTACTGTATATAATGTAATTTACTACCTCCCCCAGTATACCTTACTGTATATAATGTAATTTACTACCTCCCCCAGTATACCTTACTGTATATAATGTAATTTACTACCTCTCCCAGTATACCTTACTGTATATAATGTAATTTACTACCTCCCCCAGTATACCTTACTGTATATAATGTAATTTACTACCTCCCCCAGTATACCTTACTGTATATAAAGTTATTTTTGTGTCTGTTTAGCCCTGGTGTAACACTCGGCTTCTCTCTACTATGTGGATTGTCCGACTACCTCCGCCAGTATACAGCCGCTGAGGTATTTATATTAGATGTGTTAATAATAATGTTACCTTTGGTAAAAATAGGAAATATAGGACAGAAGTGATGAAATATTTTAATATGATTTTGTTTTCCTTTTTAGCTCACCTGCCCGAAGGGCAAGTGAGCTTATGCCATGGTGCGGCGTCCGTCGTCCGTCCGTCCGTCCGTCCGTCCGGCCGTCCGGCGTCAACTTTTTCATTTAAACAACTTCTTCTCAATAACCAAGAGGCCCAGGAACTTCATATTGGGCCTGTAGCATACTGGGGTGAAGGGCTACCAAGTTTGTTCAAATAATTGACCTTGACCTTCATTCAAGGTCACATGGGTCAAATAGGCTATAATCTTCAAACGACTTCTTCTCAATAACCAAGAGGTCCAGGGACTTGATATTGGGTCTGTAGCATGCTGGGATGAAGGGCTACTAAGTTTGTTCAAATAAATGACCTTGACCTTCATTCAAGGTCACATGGGTCAATGGGCTATAATCTTCAAACGACTTCTTCTCAATAACCAAGAGGCCCAGGGACTTGATATTGGGCCTGTAGCATGCTGGAGTGAGGGGCTACCAAGTTTGTTCAAATAAATGACCTTGACCTTCATTCAAGGTCACATTTGTCAAATAGGCTATACTCTTCAAACGACTTCTTCTCAATAACCAAGAGGCCCAGGGACTTGATGTTGGGCCTGTAGCATGCTGGGGTGAAGGGCTACTAAGTTTGTTCAAATAAATGACCTTGAACTTCATTAAAGGTCACATGGGTCAAATAGGCTATAATCTTCAAACGACTTCTTCTCAATATCCAAGAGACCCAGGGACTTGATATTTGGCCTGTAGCATGCTGGGGTGAAGGGCAACAAAGTTTGTTCAAATAAATGACCTTGACCTTCATTCAAGGTCGAATGGGTCAAATAGGCTATTCTCTTCAAACAACTTCTTCTCAATAACCAAGAGGCCAAGGGACATTGGGCCTGTAGCATGCTACGGTAAAGGGCTACAAAGTTTGTTCAAATGAATTGCCTTGACCTTCACTGAAGGTCATATTGGTCAAATAGGCTATATTCTTCAAATGACTTCTTCTTAATAACCAAGAGGCCCAGGGACTTGATATTGGGCCTGTAGCATGCTGGGGTGAAGGGCTAAAAAGTTTGTTCAAATGAATGACCCTTGACATACATTTAAGGTCACAGGGGTGAAATCGGCTTAAATCTGTAAACAATAATTTTGCGATAGCCAAAAGCCTCCTAGACCAGATATTAGGCCAATAAAATGCTGGAATGAAGGACTAGAAAATTTATTAATATGAATAAACCTAGCTTACTATGATAATCAGCATAGTATCTGTAGAAATGACCTCAATCAACTTCAAAGTTGCTGTAGAGCCAGGTGAGCGATACAGGCCCATTGGGCCTCTTGTTGTTATTCTGTCACATGTTTAAACTGAGACAACCTAGCGAGAATACATCACCAGTTGTGTGTTGTCAACTTTTCCACGTGATATCATTCATTGCCTTGTACACCCTGATCTCACCGTAATATTTGGTGACACATCTCAGACTAAAAAGCCACAAATTCATTCAGCAGTTCATGCATTGCTGTTATATGGCCAGGGGATCTCTAAATACATACAGGTTTGGTTACTAGTTCCTGAGGGTGGAATGGAAAGTTTAACTTTGTTTTTAATATACATTTGATGGGTCTACAATGGAACAAATTGGTTGTAAAGTAATTAGTTAATGTTTTTTCATAAAGCTTTAAAAACATAACTTTAAAAAGTTAAAAATATTAAAATTTTATTGAAAATAGATCAGCCTTTATCATAAAAATATAGATACTCAGGTTTAAGATACATCTACAGTAAGACTTGATGATGTCAAGTTGGTTAAAATAGATTTCTAGCCTTGAAACATTTTACAAAACATGTATTATCTTAGCTATCATATTATTCCACTTAGATTTCACAGAAAAGCAGTGTATTGAATGTGTATCTGAACACTGCCGCTCCCTTTGGTAAGCCTGTAGATGTCAATCCGGATACAGTGATGTCCAAGGTTCACAACAAACCGAGTCTTTTATCAAAAAAAAGGTATGAGGTTAGTATGTCATGAATAATATTATTACTTTACACCATAATATATTGTCAGTATTGTG
>NC_047017.1:53351008-53366008 GCF_902652985.1 Pecten maximus
TCTGTATACGGACTCTGTGTAGTATTGTTGATACGTACATGTATACTCGTTTTAGTTCCACAGGGAGCCAGGGTTGATTTTATTTCCAAACTTGTCCAAGCACAGTCTATAAAAGCTGAAAATGAGTTAATGAAAGAGGATATTTGTTTTTAAAACTGCATGTAGTGTTCATTCGAGGATCCTTTAGGTTTTATATAGATAATTTGATGTTCAAAACCGACATTACAAGTACCACATAGTATTGCTTAATCGATGGAATGTTTGTTAAGTCAGGTTTTAAGTGTTTAAACAGAAAAGATTTTCAATGTTCTTTTTCATGTTTGTGTTAATTTCGCTAAATCAATACGAATATGGAACGTGCAAGAGCATGTGTTTAAAGAAAGCATGAAATACATTTCAGAAACTTCTGATTATTTTGAAGATTGAAAATGAATAGTGTATATGCCGTTTCAAGCTGCCTGTCTGTTTCCATATTGAGCCCTAGCTTTTGTTACTACATCCAAATGTTCAAACATTAATTGTACTTTGAATTTACATCATGTTGACGTTTATCCTTCAGGAAAACTTGGTCCTGTCCTTACGTTGTCAATGGTCTACATTGATTTCACCCTCCAGGAACACTTGGTCCTGTACTTACGTTGTCAATGGTCTATATCGATTTCCCCTCCAGGAACACTTGGTCCTGTACTTACGTTGTCACTGGTCTATATTGATTCCCTCCTTCAGGAACACTTGGTCCTGTACTTACGTTGTCAATGGTCTATTTTGATTTCCCCTCCAGGAACACTTGGTCCTATACTTACGTTGTCAATGGTCTATGTCGATTTCACCCTCCAGGAACACTTGGTCCTGTACTTACTTTGTCAATGGTCTATGTCGATTTCCCCTCCAGGAACACCTGGTCCTGTACTTACGTTGTCAATGGTCTATGTCGATTTCCCCTCCAGGAACACTTGGTCCTGTACTTACGTCGACAATGGTCTATGTCGATTTCCCCTCCAGGAACACTTGGTCCTGTACTTACGTTGTCAATGGTGTATATTGATTTCATCCTCCAGCAACACTTGGTCCTGTACTTACGTTGTCAATGGTCTATATCGATTTCCCCTCCAGCAACACTTGGTCCTGTACTTACGTTGTCACTGGTCTACATTGATTTCACCCTTCAGGAACACTTGGTCCTGTACTTACGTTGTCAATGGTCTATATTGATTTCCCCTTCAGGAACACTTGGTCCTGTACTTACGTTGTCAATGGTCTATATCGATTTCCCCTTCAGGAACACTTGGTCCTGTACTTACGTTGTCAATGGTCTATATCGATTTCCCCTCCAGGAACACTTGGTCCTGTACTTACGTTGTCAATGGTCTATGTCGATTTCCCCTTAAGGAACACTTGGTCCTGTACTTACGTTGTCAATGGTCTATATCGATTTCCCCTTAAGGAACACTTGGACCTGTACTTACGTTGTCAATGGTCTATGTCGATATCCCCTCCAGGAACACTTGGACCTGTACTTACGTTGTCACTGGTCTATATTGATTTCACCTTCCAGCAACACTTGGTCCTGTACTTACGTTGTCAATGGTCTATATCGATTTCCCCTCCAGCAACACTTGGTCCTGTACTTACGTTGCCAATGGTCTATATCGATTTCCCCCTCCAGGAACACTTGGTCCTGTACTTACTTTGTCAATGGTCTATGTCGATTTCCCCACCAGCAACACTTGGACCTGTACTTACGTTGTCAATGGTCTATGTCGATTTCCCCTCCAGGAACACATAGTCCTGTACTTACGTTGTCAATGGTGTATATCGATTTCCCCTCCAGGAACACTTGGTCCTGTACTTACGTTGTCAATGGTCTATGTCGATTTCCCCTCCAGGAACACTTGGACCTGTACTTACGTTGTCACTGGTCTATATTGATTTCACCTTCCAGCAACACTTGGTCCTGTACTTACGTTGTCAATGGTCTATATCGATTTCCCCTCCAGCAACACTTGGTCCTGTACTTACGTTGCCAATGGTCTATATCGATTTCCCCCTCCAGGAACACTTGGTCCTGTACTTACTTTGTCAATGGTCTATGTCGATTTCCCCACCAGCAACACTTGGACCTGTACTTACGTTGTCAATGGTCTATGTCGATTTTCCCTTAAGGAACACTTGGACCTGTACTTGCGTTGTCAATGGTCTATGTCGATTTCCCCTCCAGGAACACATAGTCCTGTACTTACGTTGTCAATGGTCTATGTCGATTTCCCCTCCAGGAACACTTGGACCTGTACTTACGTTGTCAATGGTGTATATTAATTTCATCCTTCAGGAACACTTGGACCTGTACTTACGTTGTCACTGGTCTATATTGATTTCATCCTTCAGGAACACTTGGTCCTGTACTTACGTTGTCAATGGTGCTATATGTTTCCCTTTCGCTGAAGCAGCCGAAGTTAGATTCGCTTTATCTTTTGTTACTTTCCTCTTTATACAGTAAATACTACTGGTCTCAGAGTTAAGAGTTATTAGATATAAAGATAAAGGTTTTGTGTATGTAATTGAAGATCTAGAAAAGTTACCAGATAAATTATGATTATATTGAACATTAAATACTCATAATGCATTCAGTTATAACTAAGATAGGATACAAATATTTTCGACTGACGGAATATAGTTGAGCTAGTAAATTGTTCTGGTAGGAGTTTTATTACTGTGTAAAATCTCAAGGTCACAGAGAAAGTAGTGTCGCTTTGTTACAGTAAAAATGGCAAAACTACTACAGAGTATTGTTTTTAACAAATATGGATATTTTTTTATGAAATTTTCCTTTCAACATCAGGAAAGATTGACCTGATTAGAGATGATGCACCTCTGTCTTTTTTTTCGGGGAAGTTTGTTATGATTTCAGATCATGCACAAGTGATTTAACTTCGGGGAAGTTTGTAATAATTTCAGATCATGCACAAGTGATTTAACTTCGGGAAAGTTTGTAATGATTTCAGATCATGCACAAGTGATTTAACTTCGGGAAAGTTTGTAATAATTTCAGATCATGCACAAGTGATTTAACTTCGGGGAAGTTTGTAATAATTTCAGATCATGCACAAGTGATTTAACTTCGGGAAAGTTTGTAATAATTTCAGATCATGCACAAGTGATTTAACTTCGGGAAAGTTTGTAATGATTTCAGATCATGCACAAGTGATTTAACTTCGGGGAAGTTTGTAATAATTTCAGATCATGCACAAGTGATTTAACTTCAGGGAAGTTTGTAATAATTTCAGATCATGCACAAGTGATTTAACTTCGGGAAAGTTTGTAATGATTTCTTACAACGTAAACAGTACAGCGCAAAGGGACCTGTAGTAAAGTGGGAGGGGTTTGTCTAGAGTATAATAATTGTAACTGCATGGTCATTGTGTTCAATACTACATTAAGTCACTCATACCACAGGGACTTGTACCAATTCATTATTGTTAGGGATGATAATTGTCTAGTATTCTGATTGAACCACATGTAACACAGGGACCTGGAACAATTTTTCAAACCTAGGGAACAGGGGCTTGCTAGACTATAGTAATTCTTGTTATATATATGTAATATACAACCAGGTTTTGAAATTGTTATGTATGTTAAACATGCACACTGTACCACAGGGACATGTAACAATGATTCTAGGGGGAGCTCTGGACTTGTCTAGTATATTATGACTTAATCCAAATACTGCATCACAGGTTCTTGTAACAATATGATTTTAGGTGGAGCTGCTAGTCTATTATATATGATTAGATTAAAATACTTCATCATAGGGACCTGTAACAATGTTTCCAGGGGAGAGGCTTGCCTAGAACACTTGATAATCTATTATTGTTTTGTATATGTTGTAATAAGTAAATCATATAGTATGCTAGACATTAGAAAACTCCTTCCCCTGGAAACATTGTTACAGGTCCCTGTGCTCAGTGTTTCTGTGATCATAACTGAACATTTTACAAGTATATGTGGCAGTTATGTGCACAGACTTTTTATGCAAGTAAGAGTGACCTGATCAGAATATAGAAATAACAATGTCCTTGTTATGTTACAGATTATGAAGCGACCAAACTTTAGAGTCGAAAAGGACGGAATGTTCGTGTTAAACTAAACGTCAGAGGTCAGGGAGATGTATGGTACGAGGAGACCCCGAGTCGCAAGTAACACCCTGATGCCCGTGAGGCTGAGGCAGGAGAGAGCGTTAAAGGGAAGACAGGAAATGTTGTGGATGCTGGACAGCTAGGTCCTAGCAGACACAACACTCCAGGTTGGCCATTTTCAGTGTCAGACTCTTTGATGGGTGTGTGAAAATGCCCCGAGCTATTCCGGCTGGGATGTGACCATGAGATGAAGGAGAGGCAGAGGCGTGTGGCCCAATCTCACCAAAGCACACAGTCATCTACCCCAAGGTCACCTTCCTGAAGGTCACCCTCCCCAAGGGCACTGCAATCGAAGGTCAGACGCGACAAGTCCACCTGCCCACCATACATCCCTAAGCGACAGGTTCCAAACCAGGCGGTGCCTTCAGCCTCGGTCCACCATGTGGAGCCAACACATTCTGGTAAGTCAAATGATTCGATTGATGATGGCAGTTTACGCTCGGCCATTGAACAGCTGGAGACTGACCAGACAATTGGTAATAAATGTTTTTTAGCATAGCATTGAATTATGCAATGTCACCGGGAAGGCTATGTCCAGTAATAAGCCCATGTCCAGTAATAAGCCCACCCCTGTAACAGCAGGAATACACTGCTAATGATTTTATCTGGTAACAAGCCCACTCTCTATATTGTTCAGAGTTTACTTTACTTACAGAGATATTTTCATTTGATTACAGTGGAACCATTACCCCGGGAAAAGACAGCCCACAGCAAATCAACCCATATTCCGTCCGAACGCAAGTCCAAATCATCAGCATGCATGATACCCAATATTTTGTAGGAAATCAAACCAGATCCCCAGCCCAGGAAACCAATGCAGCCACAATCACGTCGGAGTCAAAGATCCAGCCAGTTGAGGTAATCATTAACACACTGACCCAGTGGTAAGTGTAAGAACCTGGTGGTAGACCTTTTTTTTCAAAATCATGACAACAAAATAGAGTTCGAAAAAAAAAAAAGAAAAAATAATTAAAAAAAAAATTAAATAATTTCTATTCATTTCATTGTTACAGGTTCAACCGACTGCCAAAAATCAAGAAGCCAAAACAAAAGCATCCTGGAACAAGAACAACAGATCAACACCAACAGTGCTGGCCAGTCACCAACCAGAAAACAGGCAACACCAAGAAACACCAAGAAACACCACACAAGAAACACCACACAGGCAGTCCTCCTCCAAAGTTTAAACACAACTTCCGGTTCTGGCCTCTATACGAGTGACATTTCCGGTTCTGATTTGACTTCCGGTTTCTGCTCCACTTCCGGTACCATTCCTGTTTCCGTGTCCGGTTCAAGTCCCACTTCCTGTCAAGTTCATGCATCATTCACCAACAGCACAGACAGAGGCCGGTATATCGCAGGAAATGTGGGCAGACAAGTGATGGTGGACACAAATACAGTTTTACAGGCAAACAGCCCAGATGCCTTTTGAGGAATGGAGGCAGATGATCCAGGCCAGAGGACATTCCGAGAAGGAGAATCGCAGACTGACAGACACTGATTTGTGTGTTATCTAATGATGGGGAAGTTGTAGAAATATTTGTAATGCTGCCTAGCATAACGCTAGAAGGTCCCAAGCCCTTGTAAAAGCAGAGGGGAAATATTTCAAAATGTATTAAGAAATTCAACCAAATCAGTCTGAAATCAAGTAGTGCTATACACATTCCTATAGTGAAGGGGTTTCACGCTTGCTACTGTGTGGCAGGAGACCCAGGTTCGACTCCTGGTGGGAATCAAAGCACGAAAGATTTTAGTGTTTTCTATTTTAAAGACCATTTGATTTAATTGTCTGTCAAATTTATTCAATTATATGGTTTAATTTTGTCATTGAATATCATTAATGAATTTAAATACAAATTTTATTCGTTTTTTACTATATTTTATAATCGAGAAATGAAAAATAAGCAAAGCAATGAAATAGACAATGAGAATCTATTAAAAAAAAACATCCGTCGACGGGAGTCGAACCCCTACTGCGGGTGGGGACACCCCGTTGCACTGTGACGTCACACAATCATGGAAATCTCTATCCCCCACTGGCCTTGTAAAAGCAGAGGGAAAACATTTCGAAATGTATTAAGAAATTCAACCAAATCAGTCTGAAATCAAGTAGTGCTGTACATATTGCTATAGTGAAGGGGTTTCACACTTGCTACCATGTTGCAGGAGACCCAGGTTCGACTCCTGGTGGCAATCAAAGCACGAAAGATTTTCACACCTATTTCAGTGTTTTTTTTATTTTAAATACTATACATTTGATTTGATTGTCAGTCAAATTTATTCAGTTTTGTGGTTTAAGTTTGTCATTTAATTTCATTAATGAATTTAAATAAAAAAATTACATGTTTCTTACTATATTTTATAATCGAGAAATGAAAAATAAACACAGCAATGGAAGAGAACATGAAAATCTATTTAAAAAAATAACCGTCGACCGGAGTCGAACCCCTACTGCGGGTGGGGATACCCCGTTGCGCTGTGACGTCACACAAACATGGAAATCTCTATCCCGAACTGTGGCGTGGGGCCTTTGGAGAGGGGCCATGCTAATCTTCTCTGTATCGTTCCAATTTTAATATATGTACTGCCGAAGCAGGTACGACTATACTAGTACTGTAGCCGCCTTATATACGTATGTTCTAGCCTTCGCGTGGAAAACAGGGTACGGACTAATTTGCATATAAGAGTCTTACGTTAACAAACGAACTGTAAACGTTCGTAGAGTAGATTGAGGGGAGGCAACTCGTAACGTATCGATACTCATAATTTTGCCGATCACGGCATAAAGGCTCACATATTGTTTTTAATACTCAACACAGCGTTGCCAATAGTTCTCTCTCGGGTATCTACATGTTGGTAATTAACGGTTATAGCTCACACATCATGAGTCGATTTTAGTTTCCGACAAGTTCATAATGATTCCTTACCGGATAATGATTCAGTGAGTAGTTTGTCTATCGAGCATAGAAATAACTCAAAACTTTTATCATCTTATTAAACACGGCTAATGGAAATATCGAATTTTGAAGAAGGAAATCATCAATGAAATAAAATGCAAAATGCTTTAGTTAATTTACATGAAAATTAATCAAAAACAAAAGTATCTATCGTTGTTAAAGGGAGCCTTTCAGCACAACCTATTTTTTTACCTTTGTTCTATGATATTTTTCCATCGACAAAAATATGGAACGCTTCACGAATTTGCGTGTCATCCTTGCGCTGGAGCCGCGCTAATCGTCTCCTGAAACTTACTTCAAACATGGAAATATCCAGCATTTCTATTGGCCGACACACCTTCACATCTTTCCAACTTTGTTCCATGAATGAAGCTTGCTGTGTGCTGAATGGTCAGACCCATTTCCATGTTTCGTTCAGCAGCCAATCAGGACGCAGCATAGCTCCATGTTTCGAGGCGACCCTGTTTTGTTACGGCCACGTTCGCCGCTAAGAAGATTAATTTGGAAATTGCGTAAGTTTTTAACAAATTCGAACACTGTCTTTTCTCAAGCATCCTTCTTAGATGTTACTTTAACCATGTATGTGGACCTTTGGACAGACGCAACCGTACTTCCTCCTATTTTCACCTCAATACCGAGGTAAACAAAGTTGCCGGCATCACGTGTGTTAGCTGACATTGACACATTGTTTACAGGTTTTCAACATCGATGTTTACACTTTTACAACCACTGTTAGAGCTATATATGAATGAGCACCAAATCATATGACCTTCCGACGCATACGTATGTAACAACGTTTACAAAGAACGTTGAAATGACCTAATAATACCGCTTCAAAGTGGCCGCGTCAGACACATGTCGTAATCGACAGCAAAATCTGTAAGCGTAGGGTGGGGTAATTAAATTGCCTCTTGTCACCTAATTAACTGGACAAACGTTACATCGTTCTCAAATTTGGTCAAATATGTTATATTCAGCACGTAACATTGATACTGAACACATGTCATCGTATAATGACGACTGAACAGCACACTAAAGTGCAAGAAACTTGCTGACCTACCTGGAATTCTCCACCGCCGGTTCAGCTCCACACAAATGTAAACAATCCAAAAAAAGTCCTAGAAACCGGAATTACATGCACACACATTCCACAAACTTTGACAGAAAACCGCACATTACAATCGGCTTGCTGCGAAACCTGCACCACAGGATGCATTTGTGTACAATTCCATGGGGACACTGCTAAAAAAAAATCCCGTCTTACAATGTAAACAGTACAGCGCACAGGGACCTGTAGTAAAGTGGGAGGGGTTTGTCTAGAGTATAATAATTGTAACTGCATGGTCATTGTGTTCAATACCACATTAAGTCACTCATACCACAGGGACTTGTACCAATTAATTATTGTTAGGGATGATAATTGTCTAGTATTCTGATTAAACCACATGTAACACAGGGACCTGGAACAATATGTCAAACCTAGGGAACAGGGGCTTGCTAGACTATAGAAATTCTTGTTATATATATATATAATATACAACCAGGTTTTGAAATTGTTATGTAAATCATATAGTATGCTAGACATTAGAAAACTCCTTCCCCTGGAAACATTGTTACAGGTCCCTGTGCTCAGTGTTTCTGTGATCATAACTGAACATTTTACAAGTATATGTGGCAGTTATGTGCACATACTTTTTATGCAAGTAAGAGTGACCTGATCAGAATATAGAAATAACAATGTCCCTGTTATGTTACAGATTATGAAGCGACCAAACTTTAGAGTCGAAAAGGACGGAATGCTCGTGTTAAACTAAACGTCAGAGGTCAGGGAGATGTATGGTACGAGGAGACCCCGAGTCGCAAGTAACACCCTGATGTCCGTGAGGCTGAGGCAGGAGAGAGCGTTAAAGGGAAGACAGGAAATGCTTTGGATGCTGGACAGCTAGGTCCTAGCAGACACAACACTCCAGGTTGGCCATTTTCAGTGTCAGACTCTTTGATGGGTGTGTGAAAATGCCCCGAGCTATTCCGGCTGGGATGTGACCATGAGATGAAGGAGAGGCAGAGGCGTGTGGCCCAATCTCACCAAAGCACACAGTCATCTAACCCAAGGTCACCTTCCTGAAGGTCACCCTCCCCAAGGTCACCTTCACCAAGGGCACTGCAATCGAAGGTCAGACGCGACAAGTCCACCTGCCCACCATACATCCCTAAGCGACAGGTTCCAAACCAGGCGGTGCCTTCAGCCTCGGTCCACCATGTGGAGCCAACACATTCTGGTAAGTCAAATGATTCGATTGATGATGGCAGTTTACGCCCGGCCATTGAACAGCTGGAGACTGACCAGACAAATGGTAATAAATGTTTTTTAACCATTAAATTATGCAATGTCACCAGGCAGGCTATGTCCAGTAACAAGCCCGTGTCCAGTAATAAGCCCACCCCTGTAACAGCAGGAATACACTGCTAATGATTTTATCTGGTAACAAGCCCACTCTCTATATTGTTCAGAGTTTACTTTACTTACAGAGATATTTTCATTTGATTACAGTGGAACCATTACCCCGGGAAAAGACAGCCCACAGCAAATCAACCCATATTCCATCCGAACGCAAGTCCAAATCATCATCATGCATGATACCCAATATTTTGTAGGAAATAAAACCAGATCCCCAGCCCAGGAAACCAATGCAGCCACAATCACGTCGGAGTCAAAGATCCAGCCAGTTGAGGTAATCATTAACACACTGACCCAGTGGTAAGTATAAGAACCTGGTGGTAGACCTTTTTTTCAAAATCATGACAACAAAATAGAGTTCGAAAAAAAAAAAGAAGAAAAAAAAAGAAAAAATAATAAAAAAAAAAATTAAATAATTTCTATTCATTTCATTGTTACAGGTTCAACAGACTGCCAAAAATCAAGAAGCCAAAACAAAAGCATCCTGGAACAAGAACAACAGATCAACACCAACAGTGCTGGCCAGTCACCAACCAGAAAACAGGCAACACCAAGAAACACCACACAAGAAACACCACACTGGCAGTCAAGATGTCCTCCTCCCAAGTTTAAACACAACTTCCGGTTCTGGCCTCTATACGAGTGACATTTCCGGTTCTGATTTGACTTCCGGTTTCTGCTCCACTTCCGGTACCATTCCTGTTTCCGTGTCCGGTTCAAGTCCCACTTCCTGTCAAGTTCATGCATCATTCACCAACAGCACAGACAGAGGCCGGTATATCGCAGGAAATGTGGGCAGACAAGTGATGGTGGACACAAATACAGTTTTACAGGCAAACAGCCCAGATGCCTTTTGAGGAATGGAGGCAGATGATCCAGGCCAGAGGACATTCCGAGAAGGAGAATCGCAGACTGACAGACACAGATATGTGTGTTATCTAATGATGGGGAAGTTGTAGAAATATTTGTAATGCTGCCTAGCATAACGCTAGAAGGTCCCAAGCCCTTGTAAAAGCAGAGGGGAAATATTTCGAAATGTATTAAGAAATTCAACCAAATCAATCTGAAATCAAGTAGTGCTATACACATTCCTATAGTGAAGGGGTTTCACACTTGCTACTGTGTGGCAGGAGACCCAGGTTCGACTCCTGGTGGGAATCAAAGCACGAAAGATTTTAGTGTTTTCTATTTTAAAGACCATTTGATTTAATAGTCTGTCAAATTTATTCAATTTTATAGTTTAATTTTGTCATTGAATTTCATTAATGAATTTAAATACAAATTTTATTCGTTTTTTGCTATATGTTTTAATCGAGAAATGAAAAATAAGCAAAGCAATGAAATAGACAATGAGAATCTATTAAAAAAAAACATCCGTCGACGGGAGTCGAACCCCTACTGCAAGTGGGGACACCCCGTTGCACTGTGACGTCACACAATCATGGAAATCTCTATCCCCCACTGGCCTTGTAAAAGCAGAGGGAAAACATTTCGAATTGTATTAAGAAATTCAACCAAATCAGTCTGATATCAAGTAGTGCTGTATATATTGCTATAGTGAAGGGGTTTCACACTTGCTACTGTGTTGCAGGAGACCCAGGTTCGACTCCTGGTGGCAATCAAAGCACGAAAGATTTTCACACCTATTTCAGTGTTTTCTATTTTAAATACTACTATACATTTGATTTGATTCAATTGTCTGTCAAATTTATTCAATTTCGTGGTTTAATTTTGTCAATCAATTTCATTAATGAATTCAAATACAAATTTTATTTGTTTCTTACTATATTTTATAATCGAGAAATGAAAAATAAACAAAGGAATGGAAGAGAAGATGAAAATCTATTTAAAAAGATAACCGTCGACGGGAGTCGAACCCCTACTGCGGGTGGGGATACCCAAACGGCTGTGACGTCACACAAACATGGAAATCTCTATCCCGAACTGTGGCGTGGGGCCTTTGCGCAGGGGCCATGCTAATCTTCTCTGTATCGTTCCAATTTTAATATATGTACTGCCGAAGCAAGTACGACTATACTAGTACTGTAGGGGGGAAAAAAATTTTTCCCCAAAATTTCCGTGGGAAAAGGGCCCCCCTTTTTTTTAAAAAAAAAAAAATTTTTTTTTTAAAAAAAAAATTGGAAAAAAGGTTAAAAACCCCTTTGGGGGGTTTTAACCCCCTTTTTTAAAATTTTGGGGTTTTTGGGGGGGGGGAAAAAAAAATTTGGGTTTTTTTAAAAATTTTTTTAAAAGGGAAAATTTTTTTAAAAAAAATTTTAATTTTAAATTAAAAAAAAAAAAATTTTAAAGTTTTTTTAAAAAAAATCAAAAAAAAAGCCAAAAAAAATTTTTTTTTTTTAAAAAAATTTTCCCCGGGGGAAAAAAAAAGGGGGCCCCTTGGGGGGGCCCCCCCTTTTTTTTTCCCCCAATTTTTAAAGAGGGGGAAAAAATTTTAAAAACCCCCAAAAGTTGTTTTTTAAAAAGGGGGGGGAAAAAAAATTTTTTTTTTGGGGGGCCCCCCAAAAAGGTAAAAAAGGGGGAAAAAAATTTTTTTCCTTTTTTTTAAAAAAAAAATTTTTTTCCCCAAAAAAAAAAAATTTTTTTAATTTTTTAAAATTAAAAAAAAAAAAAATTTTTTTTTTCCTTTTTTTTTAAAAAAATTTAAAAAAAAAAAAGGGGGGAAAAGGGGAAAAAAAAATTTTTAAAAAATAAAAAAAAAAAAAGGGGGGGGGGAAAAAAAAAATTTTTAAAAAAAAAAAAAAAAAAAATTTTTTTTTTTTGGGGGTTTTTTTTAAAAAAAAAATTTTTTTGGGGGGGGCCCCAAAAAAAAATTTGTTTTTTTTAAAAAAAAAAAAAGGGGGGTTTAAAAAGGGTTTCCCTTTTTTGGGTTTTTTTCCAAAATTTTTTTTTTTGGGTGGGGGGGGGGGAAAAAAAATTGGGGGAAAAGGGAATGGGGGCCCCCGGGGGAAAAATTCCCCCTTTTAAAAAAACCCCCAAAAAAAAAATTTTTAAAATTTTTTTAAAAAAAAAAGGGGGGGTTTTAAAAACCCCAAAATTTTGGCTTCCGGAAAACCCCTTTTTTTTTAAAAAAACCCCCTTTTTTTTCCCCCCTTTTTAAAAAACCCCTTTTTAAAATTAAAAAAAGGGGGGAAAAAAAAAAAAAATTTTTTTAAAATTTTTAAAAAAAAAAAAAAAAAGGGGTTTAAACCCCAAAAAAAAAATTTTTTTTAAAATTTTTTTAAAAAAAAAAGGAAAAAAAAAAAGGGTTTTAAAATTTTTGGGGGGGAAAAAAAAAAGTTTTTTTTTTTTCGAAAAAAAACAATTTTGGTTTTTTTTAAAAATTTTTTCCCCAAAAAAAAAAAGGGGGGGAAAAACAAAAAAAATTTTTTTTTTTCCCAAAAAAAGGGGGGAAAAGGAAAAAAAAACCCCCAAAATTTTTTTAAGGGGGGAAAAGGAAAAATTTTTTAAAACCAAAAAGGGGTTTAAAAAAAAAAAAATTTTTTTGGGGAAAGGGGGGAAAAAAAAAAAATTTTTTTTTTTTGGGGGAAAAGGTAAAAAATTTTTTTAAATAAAATTTTCCCCAAAAAAAAAAATTTTTTTTTTTTAAAAAAAAATTTAGGGGGGGGGAAAAAAAATAAAAAGGGAAAACCCAAAAATTTTCAAAAAAAGAAAACCCCCCTTTTTTTTTTAAAAAAAATTTTTTTTTTTTTTTTTTCCTTTAAAAAAAAAAAACCCCTTTTTTTCTTTTTAAAAAAAAAATTCCCCTTTTTTTTTCCAAAAAAAAATTTTTTTTTTTCCCCAAAAAAAAAAACCCCCGGGGGGGGGGGAAAAAAACCCCCCGGGGAAAAAAAAAAAAGGGGTTTTTGGGTTTGGGGGGGTTTTTTTGGGTACGAAATAATTTTTTGGGTTGGGGAAAAATTTTTTTTAAAAAGGGCCCAAATTTTGGGGGTTTTTTTTAAAAAGGGGGTTTTTTCCCAGGGCCCTTTTTTTTTTTTGGGAAACCAAAAAAAATTTTTTTTTTTAAACCCCAAAAAAAAAAATTTTTTTTTTAAAAAAAACCCTTTAAAACCCCAATTTTAAAAAAAACCCCAAAAAAAAAACCCAAAAGGTTTTTTTTTAAAAAATTTTTAAAAAAAAAAAAATTTTTTTAAAAAAAAAAAAAAATTTTTTTTTTTGGGGGGAAAAAAAAAATAAAAAAACCCCAAATTTTTTTTAAAAAAAAAAATTTTTTTAAAAGGGTTTTTAAAAATTTTTTTTTTTTTTTGGGGAAAAAAAACCCCTTTTTGGGGTTTGGGGGGGCCAAAAAAAAATTTTTTTTTAAAAATTTTTTTTTTAAAAAAAAAAACCCCTTTTGGGAAGGGGGGCCCCAAAATTGTTTTTTGGGGGGAAAAAAGGTTTTTGGGTTTTAAAAAAAGGGAAAATTTTCCCTTTGGGGGTTTAAGGGGGAAAAAAAAAAAAGGGGGGGCCCCCAAAAGGGTTTTTTTTTTTTTGGGGGGGTTTTTTCCCGGGGTAAAAAAAATTTTTTTTTAAAAAACCCAAAAAAAATTTTTTTGGGGGGGGGTTTTTTTTAAAAAATTTAAAATTTTAGTTTTTAATAAAAAAAAAAAAAATTTTTTTTTTTAAAAAGGGCCTTTTAAAAACCTTTTTTTAAAAAAAAAAAAAAAAAATTTTTAAAAAAAATTTTTTTTTCCAAAAAAATTTTTAAAAAAAACCCGGGGAAAAACCCTTTCCCAATTTTTTTTTTTTTAAAAAAAATTTTTTTTAAAAAAGGGTTTTTTTTAAAAACCCCCCGGGGGGGAAAAACCCTTTTTTTTAAAAAATTTTTTTTTGGGAAGAAAATTTTTTTGGGGGGGGGGGGGTTTTTTTTAAACCTTTTTTTTTTTTTTCCCCCCTTTTTGGTTTTTTTTTTTTCCCCAAAAAGGGGAAAAATTTTTTTTTGGGGGGGGTTTTAAGGGTTTCCCCTTTTTTTGGGGTTTTTTTAAAAAGGGCCAAATTTTTTAAAAAATTTAAAAGGGGGGTTTTTTCCCCCGGGAAAAAAAAAATTTTTTTTTTTTTTCCCCCTAAGGGGGTTTTAAATTTAAAAGGGAATTTTAAAAAAAAAAAGGTTTTTTTTGGGAAAAAAAAAAAAAAAAATTTTTTTTAAAAAAAAAAAATTTTTTTTAAAAAAAAATTTTTTTTTTTTTTAAAAAAAAAATTTTTTTTTAAAAAACTTTTTTTCCCGGGGGGGGGGGGTTTTTTTTTTTTTTTTTTTTTTCCCCTTTTTAAAAAAAGGAACCCCCCCCCCTTTCCCTTGGGGGGGGGGCCCCCCTTTTGGTTCTTCCAAAAAAATTGAAAAGGGAAAAAAAAATTTTTCCCCCCCTTTTTAAATTTCCCCCCGGGGAAAAATTTTTTT
>NC_047017.1:53371008-53454838 GCF_902652985.1 Pecten maximus
GATAGCTGTCAAAATGTGTCACCAACGTGGATTATATATATCCGGTTCAGGGGTAGAGGTCAAATCAGGACTCATCACACAGGGTCCTGGAGCACATAATAAATGATCAATATTATTATTTTACATCACAAAACCTAGATTGACATCTCTACTATAAATCCACATTAAACTCAACAACAGAAATCAAGTTCAGAGAGGCATTTGATTTGTTTTCCTGAAATACATACATTTTTGAGGGGACTTCATTCGTGGGGCCTGAACCCGGAAGTACTTAATTGTGGTCTCAGTCCAACTGTAAACGTTCGTAGAGTACATTGAGGGGAGGCAACTCGTAGCGTATCGATACTCATAATTTTGCCGATCACGGCATAAAGGCCCACATATTGTTTTTAATACTCAACACAGCGTTGTCAATAGTTCCCTCTCGGGTATCTACATGCGACAGTTGGGGTATTTATTTTTTTTGTATTTTTGTATTTTTAAAGCATTTTCATCAACAACATATGATGTACATAATAAAATAATTCATTCAAATTCCCTTCCGTTCATCATCATCATCATCATCATCATCATCATCATCATCATCATCATCATCATCCAGCAAACACATCATCATCATCATCATCATCATCATCATCATCCAAAAAAACACATCATCATCATTATCCAAATACATCATCATCGTCATCATCATCATCATCTTTCATCCGGACACATCATCATCATCATCCAAAAAACACATCATCATCATCATCCAAAAAACACATCATCATCATCATCCAAAAAACACATCAACATCATCATTATCCAAACACTTCATCATAATCATCATCATTGTCCAAACACATCATCATCGTATTTCATCCAAATACAAACATTATCATCATCAAAACACATGCATCATCATCATATTTCATTCAAACACATCATCATCATCATCATCATCATCATCATCATCCAGCAAACACATCATCATCATCATCATCATCATGTCATCCGGACACATCATCATCATCATCATCATCATCATCATCCAAAAAACACATCATCATCATTATCCAAATACATCATCATCATCATCATCATCTTTCATCCGGACACATCATCATCATCATCCAAAAAACACATCAACATCATCATTATCCAAACACTTCATCATAATCATCCCCAAAAAAAACCACATAAATCAATAGAACTAAACATACATATTGATAAAACAGAAAATAAACACTTTTGAAGCTTTTAGAGGTCTTAAATAGATAATATGTTTTTCCATTTATTCCAATCCAGATTAAACTTTTAAAGAAAACAAACTCCCTTTGATGTTGCTATATATTTTTTCAGATTGTGGTGGTCCTTAATTACATTTATTAATGCATGTACATTTAAAGAGCTACTGGAACATCTAGTTTTATATATGTAATGCTTAATAACCATGGTAATTTCATTATCAATACTGTTATACTTTCCAGGTGGCAAAAATCCAAAAATAAATGATTCTTTATTGTAAGTGAACGGGATAACTAGTGCATCGAGAAGTGATTCAAAACTTTGCAAAAAGAACTGAACTTTTTCACATTCCCCAAAAATATGAATTATTGTTTCAGGGTAAAATTTACAAAAAGTATACAATGGACTTGTAACAATGTTTGCTTTAAAAAGAACTGAATTTAGAGTTAAAATATTGTGCAAGATTCTAAATTGAAACCACTGAAGTTTTGAGTTATTTGTTACTTTAAAAGTTGGGGTATTTATAGTAATATATCCCTACGCCTGGGGGTGTTAAAATTTAAAAACCTTTTTTCACCCCCAAAAAATAAAGCCAAAAATTCCAAAAGGTAACGGACTTTAAAATTTTTTTTTGGGAAAAAACCTTTTTTGGTTTTAATTTTTAAAATATTTTGCAAATTTCTTTTAAAACCCCGGGTTTGAATTTTTGTTTTGTTTAAAGAAGGGGTTTAAATTTAAAAGGGGTTTTTGTAAAAACCCCCCCGCCCCTTTTTTTTGTTATTTTTATTTCCCTTTTCATTCGCTTTTCCCCGGACTTAAAATGTTTTTTGGAAATTTTTAAATTTTTTCCAAATTTTTTTTGCCCGGTTTTTTGGAATAAAAAATGTTTTTGTAAAAGGGTTTAAATTTTGGCTGTAAAAGGGAAACTCGAAAAATAAACTTTTTTAATTAAGGGGAAACCCCCGGGGGGTTTTCCGGGCCTTTTCCATTCGCCCCCTTCGCCCTTCTAATTTTGTGGGAATTTATATTTTTCTTTTTTTTTAAAATTAAAATTTATTTTTTTTTGTTTATGGGGTTTTAATCCATTTTAAAGAAACCGGGAAAAAAACAGCCCTACAAACAAAAGGGGAACCCCCCGGGGAAAATTTTCCCCGGTTTAAACACCAACCTATTATATATTTTCGAGGGGAAAAAAAATTTTTTCATTTAAAAAATTTTTAAAAGGGAATTTTTAAGGTTGGTATATTAAAAAAGATAAATTTTTGGTTTTTTTTGAAAAAAAAAAAAAAAAAGGGAAAAAAAGGGCAGAAAAAACCGGGGAAAGGGTTTAAAAACAAAGAATAAAGGGTTTTGGGGTTTCCCCTTAAAAGAATTACTTTAAAAACCCCCAGGAAAATTTTTTTGATTTTTCCAAAAAGGGAATTTTCAAAGGGAAATTCCCAATTTTTTTAAAACCCCAAAAAATTATAAATTTGGTTTTTTTAAAAAAAATTTTAAAAAAAAAAAAGGGAAAAGGAAAAAAAAAAAAAAAGGAATGACCTTAAATTTTAACCAAGGGGAAAATTTAAGTTTGTTTTTAAAACCCCCGGCCCGTTTCTTTTAATTCTAGGATTTGTACCCCTTTAAATTTTTTGAGTTTAAAAAAAAAAGGGCCCTTTAACCCAACCAAAAAACCCCATTTTTTAAAAAACCCCCATCTAGAAAGGGAATGGGAAATTTTAAGGTTAGAGAAAAAAAGGCAAATTAAACAAGTTAAAGGTACCCGCCCAAGGGGAAAAGGGGTTTGAAAGATGGGAAGGGAAATTTTCCTACTGTTTGGGGGGAAAATTTTTAAAGGGGCCCTTAAGACCCACGGGATAAAAAAAGTAAAAACCAAAAAGACGGCAAACCCGTTTAACAAAATAAAACATTTTTTAAATCTAAAAGAAGGGGGGGGGATCGAGTAATTTTTTGGGGGGTTTTGGCAGAGAAATGGGGGGGGAAAAGGGAAAGCTTAAGAAAAAGGGGTTTTGGGGGTTGGAAGATGGGAGGGGGAAATCCAGAAATAAGAGGGGGGGAGTCGGCAAAAGAAAAGGGATTGGGGAAAGTGGAAAGAAAAAAATTCCGGTTGGGGGAATTTTTTACAAAATAAGGGGGGGGGAACCGTCTTTTTCCTTAAAAGAAGGGGGGGTTTGGGGGGGAAGGGGGAAGAGTTTAAAGAGGGGGGGTTTGGGGGAAAGTGGCAGAGAAAAGGGAGGGTTGGGAGGGGCAAATTGAAGGGGGGGAAAGGGAAGGGGGGTGGAGGGGGAGTTTAGGGAGGTTGGGGAGTGGCAGAGGAAATGGGGTTTGGGGGGCGGGCAGAAAAAGGGGTTTGGGGGAAAGGGGGAAGAGAAAAGGGGGTTTTGGGGAGGGGGCCCAGGTTTGGGGGAGTTAAGGGGAAAAGGGTTTTGGGGGGAGGGCAGAGTAAGGGAGGTTGGGGATTAAAGGGGAATTAGGATTAAAAGGAGGGAAAGAAAAGGGGGGGGGAAGGGAAAAGGGGAACGGAAGGGGGGGGGGAAAAACGGGAAAGGTCGGGTTTAAAGGGGGGGAACCGTTAAAAAAAGGGGGTTAAAGGAAGTGGAGGGAGAGATAAGGAGGTTGGGGGAACGGTGGCGAGATAAGGGGGTTTGGGGGGAGGGGAAGGGGGAGAAAAGGGGAGGTTGGGGAGTGGCAGAGATAATGAGGTTGGGGAGTGGCAGAGATAAGGGGTTTGGGGGATTAAGTAAAAAATTGGGGGGAGGGGCGGGGGGGTTTAAATTGGGAAAAGTTTTCCCCCGGAAAACTAAACCCGCCTTTTAAACCAAAATGTTATTAAATTTTAAAAAATTTTGGGCCTTTTTAACACGATATTTTTTTGCGGGACCACTTTTACCCCTTCAATTTGTTCCCCTTTTAAACCATTTTTTTTTAAAGTTCCCAATTTTGGGAAAAGTTTTAAAAAAAAGCGGAAACCACTTTTCCCAAAACCAAATGTTTTAAAATGGAACACTTTGCCCAAGGTTCAATACTTTGATTACCCTAAAACCCCCCCCCCCATAAAAAGGGCCCCTTTTTTTTTTTTTATTAAAAATGGAAGCCTTTTTGGTTGGCCCAGGGTAAATGGGCTATTGAGTCCATGAAAAGGGAAAACCCTTCTATTGTTTGATTTCTACCAAAAATTTTTCTTTTTAGGAAATGGGAAAATTTGGCTGGTTTTTATGTAGGCCAAAAAGAAAACTTAAAAGTTGTTTCCCAAAAAAATAAGGTTGGGAAAAAATTGGGAACCGGGCGACCAGGGGAGGAAAATTAATTTGTTCCAAAAATTTATCAAAACTTAAAAAATACCCAAAATTTAAGAAAAATTTTAAACTTTTTTAAAAATTTTTAAACCCTTCAAAATTAAACTCAAGAAATATTCACCATTCTCACAGCAAAATTAAGCTGTCCTACAAGTAAATCCGTCATACAATTAATCCAGACATATTCACCATTCTCACAACAGAGGAAAGCCGTCATACAATTAATCCAGACATATTCACCATTCTCACAACAGAGGAAAGCCCGCCATACAATTAATCCAGACATATTCACCATTCTCACAACAGAGGAAAGCCGTCATACAATTAATCCAGACATATTCACCATTCTCACAACAGAGGAAAGCCGCCATACAATTAATCCAGACATATTCACCATTCTCACAACAGCGGAAAGCCGCCATACAATTAATCCAGACATATTCACCATTCTCACAACAGAGGAAAGCCGCCATACAATTAATCCAGACATATTCACCATTCTCACAACAGAGTAAAGCCGTCATACAATTAATCCAGACATATTCACCATTCTCACAACAGAGGAAAGCCGTCATACAATTAATCCAGACATATTCACCATTCTCACAACAGAGGAAAGCCGCCATACAATTAATCCAGACATATTCACCATTCTCACAACAGAGTAAAGCCGTCATACAATTAATCCAGACATATTCACCATTCTCACAACAGAGGAAAGCCGCCACACAATTAATCCAGATATATTCACCATTCTCACAACAGAGTAAAGCCGCCATACAATTAATCCAGACATATTCACCATTCTCACAACAGAGGAAAGCCGCCATACAATTAATCCAGACATATTCACCATTCTCACAACAGAGGAAAGCCCCATACAATTAATCCAGACATATTCACCATTCTCACAACTGAGGAAAGCCGTCATACAATTAATCCAGACATATTCACCATTCTCACAACAGAGGAAAGCCGCCATACAATTAATCCAGATATATTCACCATTCTCACAACAGAGTAAAGCCGCCATACAATTAATCCAGACATATTCACCATTCTCACAACAGAGGAAAGCCTCCATACAATTAATCCAGACATATTCACCATTCTCACAACAGAGGTAAGCCGCCATACAATTAATCCAGACAAATTCACCATTCTCACAACAGAGGAAAGCCGCCATACAATTAATCCAGATATATTCACCATTTTCACAACAGAGGAAAGTCGCCATACAATTAATCCAGACATATTCACCATTCTCACAACAGAGTAAAGCCGCCATACAATTAATCCAGACATATTCACCATTCTCACAACAGAGGAAAGTCGCCATACAATTAATCCAGACATATTCACCATTCTCACAACTGAGGAAAGCCGTCATACAATTAATCCAGACATATTCACCATTCTCACAACAGAGGAAAGCCTCCATACAATTAATCCAGACATATTCACCATTCTCACAACTGAGGAAAGCCGTCATACAATTAATCCAGACATATTCACCATTCTCACAACAGAGGAAAGCCGCCATACAATTAATCGAGACATATTCACCATTCTCACAACAGAGGAAAGCCGTCATACAATTAATCCAGACATATTCACCATTCTCACAACAGAGGAAAGCCGCCATACAATTAATCCAGATATATTCACCATTCTCACAACAGAGTAAAGCCGCCATACAATTAATCCAGACATATTCACCATTCTCACAACAGAGGAAAGCCGCCATACAATTAATCCAGACATATTCACCATTCTCACAACAGAGGAAGCCGCCATACAATTAATCCAGACATATTCACCATTCTCACAACAGAGGAAAGCCGCCATACAATTAATCCAGACATATTCACCATTCTCACAACAGAGGAAAGCCGCCATACAATTAATCCAGATATATTCACCATTCTCACAACAGAGGAAAGTCGCCATACAATTAATCCAGACATATTCACCATTCTCACAACAGAGGAAAGCCGCCATACAATTAATCCAGACATATTCACCATTCTCACAACAGAGGAAAGCCGCCATACAATTAATCCAGACATATTCACCATTCTCACAACAGAGGAAAGCCGCCATACAATTAATCCAGACATATTCACCATTCTCACAACAGAGGAAAGCCGCCATACAATTAATCCAGACATATTCACCATTCTCACAACAGAGGAAAGCCGTCATACAATTAATCCAGACATATTCACCATTCTCACAACAGAGGAAAGCCGCCATACAATTAATCCAGACATATTCACCATTCTCACAACAGAGGAAAGCCGCCATACAATTAATCCAGACATATTCACCATTCTCACAACAGAGGAAAGCCGCCATACAATTAATCCAGACATATTCACCATTCTCACAACAGAGGAAAGCCGCCATACAATTAATCCAGATATATTCACCATTCTCACAACAGAGGAAAGTCGCCATACAATTAATCCAGACATATTCACCATTCTCACAACAGAGTAAAGCCGCCATACAATTAATCCAGACATATTCACCATTCTCACAACAGAGGAAAGCCGCCATACAATTAATCCAGACATATTCACCATTCTCACAACTGAGGAAAGCCGTCATACAATTAATCCAGACATATTCACCATTCTCACAACAGAGGAAAGCCTCCATACAATTAATCCAGACATATTCACCATTCTCACAACAGAGGAAAGCCGTCATACAATTAATCCAGACATATTCACCATTCTCACAACAGAGGAAAGCCGCCATACAATTAATCCAGACATATTCACCATTCTCACAACAGAGGAAAGCCGTCATACAATTAATCCAGACATATTCACCATTCTCACAACAGAGGAAAGCCGCCATACAATTAATCCAGACATATTCACCATTCTCACAACAGAGGAAAGCCGCCATACAATTAATCCCAGACATATTCACCATTCTCACAACAGAGGAAAGCCGCCATACAATTAATCCAGACATATTCACCATTCTCACAACAGAGGAAAGCCGCCATACAATTAATCCAGACATATTCACCATTCTCACAACAGAGGAAAGCCGCCATACAATTAATCCAGACATATTCACCATTCTCACAACAGAGGAAAGCCGCCATACAATTAATCCAGACATATTCACCATTCTCACAACAGAGGAAAGCCGCCATACAATTAATCCAGACATATTCACCATTCTCACAACAGAGGAAAGCCGCCATACAATTAATCCAGACATATTCACCATTCTCACAACAGAGGAAAGCCGCCATACAATTAATCCAGACATATTCACCATTCTCACAACAGAGGAAAGCCGTCATACAATTAATCCAGACATATTCACCATTCTCACAACAGAGGAAAGCCGCCATACAATTAATCCAGACATATTCACCATTCTCACAACAGAGGAAAGCCGTCATACAATTAATCCAGACATATTCACCATTCTCACAACAGAGGAAAGCCGTCCATACAATTAATCCAGACATATTCACCATTCTCACAACAGAGGAAAGCCGTCATACAATTAATCCAGACATATTCACCATTCTCACAACAGAGGAAAGCCGTCATACAATTAATCCAGAATATTCACCATTCTCACAACAGAGTAAAGCCGCCATACAATTAATCCAGACATATTCACCATTCTCACAACAGAGGAAAGCCGTCATACAATTAATCCAGACATATTCACCATTCTCACAACAGAGGAAAGCCGCCATACAATTAATCCAGACATATTCACCATTCTCACAACAGAGGAAAGCCGCCATACAATTAATCCAGACATATTCACCATTCTCACAACAGAGGAAAGCCGCCATACAATTAATCCAGACATATTCACCATTCTCACAACAGAGGAAAGCCGCCATACAATTAATCCAGACATATTCACCATTCTCACAACAGAGGAAAGCCGCCATACAATTAATCCAGACATATTCACCATTCTCACAACAGAGGAAAGCCGTCATACAATTAATCCAGATACATTCACCATTCTCACATCAGAGAAAAGCCGTCATACAATTAATCCAGACATATTCACCATTCTCACAACAGAGGATAGTCGCCATACAATTAATCCAGACATATTCACCATTCTCACAACAGAGTAAAGCCGCCATACAATTAATCCAGACATATTCACCATTCTCACAACAGAGGAAAGCCGCCATACAATTAATCCAGATATATTCACCATTCTCACAACAGAGGAAAGCCGCCATACAATTAATCGAGACATATTCACCATTCTCACAACAGAGGAAAGCCGCCATACAATTAATCGAGACATATTCACAATTCTCACAACAGAGGAAAGCCGCCATACAATTAATCCAGACATATTCACCATTCTCACAACAGAGGAAAGCCGCCATACAATTAATCGAGACATATTCACCATTCTCACAACAGAGGAAAGCCGCCATACAATTAATCCAGACATATTCACCATTCTCACAACAGAGGAAAGCCGTCATACAATTAATCCAGACATATTCACCATTCTCACAACAGAGGAAAGCCGTCATACAATTAATCCAGACATATTCACCCTTCTCACAACAGAGGAAAGCCGCCATACAATTAATCCAGACATATTCACCATTCTCACAACAGAGGAAAGCCGCCATACAATTAATCCAGACATATTCACCGTTACCGTGAGAGTTGCAAGTACCATGGGAATTACAAGCCCCAAAGACAAACTTCGATTGTCAAGGTCCAAGGACAGTTAACGGTACATTATTGTCACCCAAAGATACAAGTGCTTCATTCATGTTACCGGACACGGACCGAAAAAGATATGGAACACCATTTTCAGAGAGAATGAACCCAAATATGTTCTTCGATGCCCAACCGCAGGGGCATGCCTAGTCTTATAATAAACAAGAGACCAAGGGCCACGTAGTTCTCTGGGCATTGTACATTTATTAGTATTCAATTTATTGTTGTCAATTTTCTTGCATTTGGTAATTATAGTTTGTTTGTCAGAACGCTGCCGCTTTATAGTTGACCAATGAAGAGACCATTGTATAGATACTTGTATAATTGGACTTTTAATCCAGCATTTATTATAATTTCAATTAGGGCATATGTGGGTCAAAATGGCCATAGCAGTCGACAAGCCGTTAAACAATTTTGTTTTAATGCGCAACTAGGGCTTGTCGTTGCTTCTTTACTCATTTTCCTCCCCTGTAGGTACATGTAGCTATAAAGGGCGTGATAATTAATATTGTTCCCGCTACCAACATCTCATAATTGTACAAGAGGCCCAGATGACCCGAATCACTCACCTGGTTATTTTAGAAATTACATTTTTAAATGATTTAAATCAAAAGTTACCTAAAGTGCATATTATCTGTGCATCTAGACCAATATTTTGCAAGTATATTACTAAATGGACCCATTTTGGCACTGTATTTCGGGCCCTTGGGTTGTCTACCCCATTTAATTGAATCATTCACCTAGTGATGTTATCTTTGTAACATGAGCGATTATATATAATGATATCCATAGTCAGGAAAGTGGCATGAAATTCCTTTCTGATTAAAACACACAATCTGAAATTTACGGAAAATATCACTTATGTGATCTTGTCGTGAGTGCTATTCATTTAATGTGATGACACAATCTAATTCAGATCCTTATCATCATTCCGTTTCAAAAAGGATCTGACGACATCCAGGTAACCTTAACGATTTACAGATCAAATTACTGCCTTCAGAATCTTGAAGATAAATGTAATATATGCGAACTAGCATTACTAATGTGCATAACTTGCGTACGCAGATCTTGTTCAACCAACCAACCTTTTACAGTGCAGCCCTTACGACTTTCTCAGCTAAATAAAGTTCCAATTTTTTCGGGCACTCGATAACCGTAGATCAACAATCAACAAATCCTCAGTCAACCAGTAACCGAATAACCGATTAAATTTCATCATCAATCAAACATGGATAACTGAAGAAAATTGATAATTGGTCATCATGTATCACAGTATTATAGGATTACAACCTAAAAGTATTTTATTGTTTCATATATGATAATTGTTATTTTATAGCTATCGTCGTCTAAAATATGTTAATGTTTTTGCACGTTATCGTGGACACTTTGAGTATCTGCATGTTCAGAATACGTTCATATTTACTACTTTTATAGAAACGAAATTTTAGTCACAGACCTTATAACAGATCGAGGAACAACAGTTCAAAGGACACCTATTTGAGCTGGCGCACTGCGTACGTTCCTTATTGTGGTTGATAAGGGAGAAAAAGTATATACATTCAGTGTCTTCTGCTGTCCAGGCAAACCACCAGCTATCTAATTTCTACAGAAAATTTATGTGACAGGTCGGCAGTCCAAACCTGGCTGGTGTGTGGATCATGATTGTGTGTTTACATTACCTAGCTGTGAAAAACAAAACAAAACAAAACACATCGTTCAATATTAATCATAGGATTTATTGATGTGAAATTAATATATATATACATGTATATATATATATATCACAGGCGTCTGCGCTGCGCCGGTTAGTACTGATAGAAAAAAATACATTAGCCCCTACTCTTACTATATGGACTTTCCTGAAGAGCATCAAGACTTGTGAAAGCGCTAGAAAGTTTGTCGTTAATTTTTGTTTGTTATATATATATTTATGTAAATATACCATTGAAACGTTCTTTTTAAGAACGCCGAGGTGGCGTGGGTATATATGGCAAGGCGATTGGGTGCCGTAGATCGTAAGTTCGGCAGGGCACGAGTCATAAAGTTGTCTTCCCTGATATATATATATATATCTTCTGATGTCGACTTCAAATTCAAAATTCCAGTAGAGACATATTGGGAAATATGTTTCAGTAATTAGTATTTCAAATGTATGATTTCTTCTTAAAATAACCTTTCCAATCTGATCCCTAATTTCACTTTGCAAACAACAAACAAAATGAACATTTCGTAGGCTTCCTTTCTTTTATTGATTTCAGGAATGTGAAACAGATATATCCTCCTCACCAACTGATCATGATTGTCTTTTTAGTTCTTTGTTGTAAAACATTAATTGTTATGTATATATCATCTAATTTTTTCCTGTTTATTTTTGAGAGTGACGAAGTACAGAATTGGAATTAATTAGATTTAAGGCCATATTGTTTTATCTGAAAACAAACCAAACAAGTCCAGCTCCAGTATGTTGGCTGGTATGTGTTTGTCAACGTTGGGGCAGAGTATGGGCAGAGTTTGTCACTATAGGTTAATTTAAACAGCCCTAGTGAGATAATGAGTAATTTGGCAGTTGATTTAGTTAATTTCAGATTAATAGATTGTTAAGTGGCCTGAGAGTGGGATACAATGATGTGTTGGTCAGCTGGTGTTTTTATGTTAAGGTGTACATACATTTTATGGAGTTTCTGATTTGGTGACCATAGTACGAAGTTTTGTATGTTTTGATGTTCTGATGTGCGCACTCCGGTGAATGTGGATACACTGTATGTTCTGAATGTCTGTTAATAAACTGTAAATAGTGTATTAACATTTGTTTGTGGTTTGAACCCTGCCCCAATACTTTGATGCAAACCTTAATATTTCATATATTGCCAATTACCTACCATTAATATCTGGTTTCGACAGATAATACTTTACATTCTCCATGATATCTGTTGATTTGCACATTTAACTGATATTTCCCTTGACAACCATACTAGGAGTTAAATAAAAAAAAAGTATATATATCGCCTGCTATATTTCATTCACAACTTGTACTAAACACGTATTGTAACACAAATATTGTATACAAATAATACTATGCTATGCTCTAAAAACAATTTTATCTTATATACCTTTCAAGTTATGCTTTTTAAGTGTGATACAATTATTATGATGCAAATTATATTATTGAATATTCGTAGTATTGAATTAAATTATGTGATGTGTGATAATGATTGTATGTGAACCACATACAATAAATTTGCTTTTTAAAACTTTATGTCCCATATATTATAAATATGCTATATATAACGTTATGTATTTTATTTTCATTAATTCTTCAATTAAACCTTATCATTTGATGATATAAAGCAATGCATTTGTATTACCAAGAGGTATTTGTCCCCAAACACATTCAGGACTGTAGACCGACACACGTGTGTGCTTCCCCTTCAGTATAAACTTTACCTTAGGGAGCAGTGGTTGAAGCCCTGCCTGCATGGACAAAATTATTTGATACTGTCAATAGTCCAGATAACACCAACATACCCAAATTGCACTGAATCTCGGCGCAACGATGTCGCCTAGTGGGAGATATAGCTTGTGTTTCACCATTGTTACTAACAATAGACATGGAAACTTAAATTTTCTTTAATTAAAACAGAGACCTATATACTAGGGATTCGCAACAACCGCTTTTCTCGCAGAGTCACGACCTCACCTATTGTTCTCATAACCGGAGGTATATTTAGCACGAGATCTAGCGAGACCAAGCGCTGCGGCTGCGCAATAGGTGGATATCGGAGTTGTTTATATTAGTGACATGTGCCGTGCCAAGAGATGGCGACGACTGTCTGTGCACATGTGTCACCGCGTTTGGCCGCGATAACTTCACACTGGCGACAGTTATACCTATGCACTGTAATGTATATCGGCAGATGTGAGCAACGATATTTAAGTAGTGTCTAACCGAAAAAAGCACCATTTTTCCGTTATAGATTCATATAGAAACATTATATGGAAAATGTCGTCCGATTTTCTGCCATTAGACGATGATCTAAATCTAGATGTATAGAGAAATATACTGACGACGATTCTTATATTTTCGATAGTGATACTGACTTCAGTCAGTGCTTCCCTAATTATACCGGACTCTTACAAGGGGAAATATATTCACCTGTGTTATTTTCTTTGTATTTAAATACACTTTATTAATGACAACTGTCCAAGTATTGAATTACAGATGCTTGATCTTTTCTTGCTAATGTATACCGACGACATGGCTTTATTTGTTAACTGCCCAGAAGATTTACAAATTATATTGGATAAAATGGAATCTGGAGGTCAATGTTGATATAACTAAAATCATGGTGTTTAGAAATTGTGGACAAATAAGAAATAATGAGCCATGGAAATATAATAATGAATAATAATGACAATATATAAATTGTTGACAGTTTTAAATACTTGGGTATGCTGTTCAACTACAATGGGAAGTTTTACAAAACACAAAAACATTTTGCAGAACAAGGCAGAAAAGCTTTATTTTCTCTGACAACTTCTCTTAGAAATCATTGCTTGAATGTAGAAACTTATTGTTCTATTTTTGATTCGTATGTAAATAGTATTTTACGTTATGCATCGGAAATATGGGGATTTCATAAAGCACCGGATGTCGAAAGCGTACATTAGAAATTCTGTAAAAAAATATACTTAACTTAATAAGGTGCCTAAATCAACTTGCAATGACTTCGTTTACTGTGAATTGAGTAGATTATAACTATTATGAGAAAATTAAGAGTGTTCAAATATTGGTGAAACAGTCGGATAATCTAGTATTGAAAACATGTCTTGATGAAATGGTAAATGAGAATGACGTGTGGATATGTGACATTAAGAACGAATTAGCCGCTTTAGGTATTGAGTACATGTTTTATTCTAATTCACCAGTAGACTATGATTTAAAAAGCATTGAGCAGAGATTGACCGATGTTACAAAACAAAACATGTTAACAGATATCTAGTTCGTCGAAAGGTAGATTATATATCGATATCTGATAGATAGCCACTGTGTACAGTTTTAAACCTATAGAAACTAAATATAAATGTATGTGGAGCATCCTCACACAAATTAAATATAGAAATAGGTAGACATAATAATATTACCCAAAGAAATAGAACCTGTAACAATTGTGATTTGGGTGACATCGAGGATGAGTTTCATTTTATTTTGATATGTCCATTATATACAGGTCTGAGGGTAAAATGTATAAAACAATATTACTACAAAAGACATTCTGTTTTTAAATTAATCCAACTATTATCTGTTAATAATGTTAGAGAGTTGTCAAATTTAGGTTAATATCTATACTTGGCTTGCAAAAGTGTAGATAATTTTATATTGAACAGTTTTCATGTACATGTATGTAACACTCTCCTGTACACATCTGTAGTTGTTTAATGTTATATATCTTATAGGCCTTAGAGCTCATCTGCACCCACCACTAGACCAGCGATTCGTTGATTTATTTCACCAGCAGTTTTACAGTATAAAAACCAGCATTTAAACTATGCCTTTTATCTTTTTTTTTAGAGATATTTCTTGTTTATTAGACAAATGCTATAGCAAAAGTCTTAAGTAAAATGAAAAAAAAAACCACTGTCATGTTTGATGATTGATAATATTTTATTATTTAGTATTGAAAACTTTGATAGTGCTTAGGTCATGTACCAATGGTAGATCTTTTCTTCTTTGGCTTTCTGAAAAAAAAATCAAGTTTAATAAGTATTGATACATTATGGTATAGAATAGGCAGAGAAGCTTCTATAAGATTTAAATTTGAAACATTCAAATTTCAAATACCCTGCAGTAAATTCATATACCCCAAATGTTGATTAAACAGATTCGTAAATCCAAAATTAACCTAAAAACATATATATATCTAAATATGAATGGACCCATTTAAGTTTAATTAGGGAATGGGGACACACCTGAGGGATTTTTGTCTTCCAGAGTGCAGGTAAATATTTAGATTGTATACTGCACAGCATGCCTTTAGTGAACTCTAGTATTTTGGGGAGATGGACATGGCCAGCCTCAGGACAGGTGTTGACAATGAGACACACCTGTTGATTCATGTATATCTCAAAGGTAATAAAGGTGTGGTCGATGTCCCTATGGTTTGGATGGAGTAGGGGAGCCCAGGTGATCACCATGACAATATTTTTTTCTGTAGACCCAGAAGTACAGGTACATACAGGTATATACTCTACATATATTCTGAATGGACCCCCCTTTGAGTTTATTAGGAGATGCCCCATGACCAGGTGTTAATGTTTTTATCAAAGGTGAGGTGTGATCAATGCCCCAAAGGTTGGGGGGGGGGGGGGGGGGGGGGGGGGGGGGGGGGGGGGGGGGGATATATATCGGTCATAATGGGGAAAAAATATACAACCTTTTGATTTTATTAATTTCCCACACAATACAATAAAATATATACCGCAGTATTTAATGTTTTGCTATGTGCAAAAGATATCATAGCTATTATATTCCAACACACTCATTCCTCGATCAATCCCTGCAATTCTGTATCAAATATCTGTTTTGAAAAATTTACAAAAAGTATAATATTTAATTTAATTTACATTAGACTGATTTATGCTTTTTTCAATTAATGCATTTCTTTCAATAATGGCTTTATTATTCATGATCATGATATCAATGTTAACAGAAGTCATGATTATACTATATAAAATTCTACAGATTATAGCTATCAAATCACTAATGTAATTATAAATATGATATTAAAGTTGAATTGAATATAATTAATGGATAGTTTAAATTATATACACCTTCCAGTTAAAAACAAAATAGACGATAGCATACCAGCCATCTTTTTCTCTTGTTTTGTTTACTAATTTTCATCGGGCAATAACTAAATATTCACAATGAATTACACAACAAATTTTACTAAACGCGATACAGTAACTATCGAGCAACAATTATTTGAAAACCATTTTGAAATTGGTCAATAAATAAAAAAGGAGTTAATTATAAACTGAAACCATGTAGCGCTGTCCTTAACACCAGCCATTCATAGTATAACCATAATTTGTTTTGTTTACTTATTTTCTCTGGGCAATAACTAAATATTCACAATGAATTACACAACAAATTTGACTAAACGCGATACAGTAACTATCGAGCAACAATTATTTGAAAACCATTTTGAAATTGGTCAATAAATAAAAAGGAGTTAATTATAAACTGAAACCATGTAGCACTGCCCTTAACACCAGCCATTCATAGTATAACCATAATTTGTTTTGTTTACTTATTTTCACTGGGCAATAACTAAATATTCACAATGAATTACACAACAAATTTGACTAAACGCGATACAGTAACTATCGAGCAACAATTATTTGAAAACCATTTTGAAATTGGTCAATAAATAAAAAAGGAGTTAATTATAAACTGAAACCATGTAGCACTGTCCTTAACACCAGCCGTTCATAGTATAACCATAATTTGTTTTGTTTACTTATTTTCACTGGGCAATAACTAAATATTCACAATGAATTACACAAAAAATTTGACTAAACGCGATACAGTAACTATCGAGCAACAATTATTTGAAAACCATTTTGAAATTGGTCAATAAATAAAAAAGGAGTTGAACAAGTAAACTAAAACCATGTAGCATCGTCTTTAACACCAGACATAAGCTAACCAGCGTGGTAATCGCCGTGAAAAGAACGGTCACATGTGCAGTCTTCCGAACATAAAGTACGACGGAATACGTTTGAAACACCAGTTTACATAAAAATAATTGCACTTACGTTTGATTCCCGTGATTTGTTATCGGACAATAGTCTTCTATGAGCTGTCATAAAGCTGACCGTGTTTCAGGCGTACCTTCAATATGGCGTCTAAACAATAGGAGCAGCAATGCACTATGGGATAAATTACCCGAACTTCCGCTCGGCGGTGACGTTTGGTAAGCCAAAGAGCTTGTTGCGAATCCCTAGTATATAGGTCTCTGATTAAAAGAATTCCAGTTGATATCGAATAGTGTGATTGTTGTCAGCACAGCAACTACACAACACCTATAATCTGCTATCCCAACATACAGCAATGAATGCACAGTTACATGTAGGATAAAAATCTGTTTACACTTTACAAGGTGCAAAGAAGCAAATTATTCGATCGCTGGCTATAGTTATCGAGGCTATAAATAGCCCCAGAGAACTAAAAATAGCCAGAATACCTATATATTAGTCTTGATTTATCGGTATTAATTTGCGATTAGCGACCCGATTAACCGTCAGTTGAATTACCGAAATGAACGAACCAAAATCGATATCCATCTATGACCAACCTCCCCATGCATAGAGTCCAGAAAGTAAACAGTTCTTTGATTTAAATCTGCAACCGGCAACACCCAGTGATTGCCGTTGATACATATAGGCATAAATACATGGGTATACTGAATCTAAAAATAGCCAACTGGAAATGTAAAATGTCTGCTTAGTATAAGCCATGGGTTGTAAGTCGACAAACAATGCAATATGTGCCTAGTTGCATTCACAATTTTGTCATTATGTATTTAATTAGTCTTAAATTCAATTGAAAATACACTTTATAAGCTGACAGGAAAATCTTTGTATCAAGATATAAGATCCTTCTATGAGTTTCCTCTGGTCATGACACGAACATTAAGTGAAATGTTAAAAATAACTGTCAGGGAACATGACCAAGGTAGTTAAAATTAATTTAGATTCTGTTAAGAACACCTATTTTCCTACAATAACTTTGACTCTGTTAAGTATAAGGATAAATCTAATCAACCTTAAAACACGAGGTGGAACTAAAAAGTTAATTTCTCCTGCTTAATAATAACAATTAAGCAGACTATGCACACATTTAAGTATGCACAACTAAAGACTAGATATGAAAACAGTGGGTTAATAAATGAAAAATGATCATATGCATGTTCATACCACATGTTTTAATTTATCTGAATTCAACCATAACAAGTGCTAATTGTAATGGGGTTCAATTACACAAGTCCCCCAAACGCTTCAGTAGTCGTACCATTATGTTCGGCAACTCTATACCAATTTTCATTGAAATCGAACAGTATCTGAATTACCACCAATCATAGGCCATGGAACAGCGGCCATTCCGTAAAACATGTGAAAATAAGGCTACGAGAGTGACCGTTGTCCAATACCCAATTTCATTAAAATCGGACAATATTTTAAGGAGACGAGCAACGAAAAGGGGTAAATGGCCCTGTTGGAGGGCCCAATTAAAAAAAGATATTTTTCGAATATACAACCATTAATCAGTAATTGGAGATTATATCCTTTTTTATTTAATTTTGCTAGAAATTATCGATAAAATTTGCAACAATAGACAACTCACGAAAATACGCCAAAATGGTAAAATTTGGATAATTCCAGACAGGGAATTTCGATATTTCATAGTGGCCATAGTTCTCGACCAACCTATACTTTTCGGAACAAAAATTATTGCCGAATCAAGACTTAATAACCATAAAATTGTTTTGGTCGAAGCCTGTGGCCACCTCGAAATATACAGTTTTTGCATAAAAATACAGAGGTGACGTGATGCACCACATCATAATTGCAATTTGAAATGATCTTTTAAATATTAACTGTGAAATATTTTGATTCCAAAACTGTTTACTTACTTATAAATAATTCTAGGCCATATTAACTTTTTTGACGATTTTATGCACAATGAATAAATGATATTGTATATTAAAATATCACCATAGCATATCCTCAACCGAGTATCCAAGGACGCATTTTTACGTACGAATGTAAGAAACTACATATTTTGCCTTGATGAACGATCATCGGAATGCAGTGATAGGTAAAAACAGAATGAAAACCACAATTACCTATTGTCTTTTCAGTTTAGATTATTTGTAATTTTAATGATTCCATCCTAATTACGCTCTTCCGACGTTCCGTAACAGAAAATCGATGCGGTGTCTGACACGTCGACGCACGCGTCTACGTAGTAGAAGCCTCGGTTGGACCTTCGGTTATAGTCCTAAGATATATGTTTTAGTTTAAACAGTATTTTATTCAAAATATGGCAGTGACAAAATAATACAATAATCAACAAAAAGGATTCGAAAACAAGTACATAAGTACTTATATCAATTAGTCTCCTTATTAATAAATCTGGCAGTAGGACGGCACTGTTACATATATTTTGATAGTATAATAGACAGAAAAGAAGAAGAAGAAGAAGAAATCAGGGAGGGGAGGGCAGAAGGGGTGCATCGGAAGAAAGTGGTTGCGAAGAGAATAACAAATAACTGCATTACTCTATATAAGGATGCATTAAATACATTGGAAATCTTCTAAATTACCTTATGTTGATTCCAATCAATAAGTATACTGATATCCTGTAAAATGCAAGAGTGTTGAAGTCTATATTAATTTCAGTATAAACAAGACTCATTAAGTCTACATGTCACAAGTGTTGTCGAACAGCATAGGTTTCAAAGTTAATGTACATTGTTTAAACAAACGCAATAATTACATAATAATAAAATAAAGTAAACAAATCTTGCTCTAAAATCGTTTCGACTTACAGATAAATTGTTTGACAGAGTCAAAAATATCTAAGTTATATTGATCTGGCATATCAGGATTTCCATACAGGAGCAGATTTAAATTATTCCCAGGTGGAAGATTAGCAAAGCATTGTAGTCTTAATTGTTCGAAGTTAGGACAAAAGAGGAGAACGTGTTCAGTAGTTTCATTGGAACGGTTACAAGAACACATGGGACTTTCAGTTAAGTTACGTAAAAATAAGTGGCTATTAAGGGAACTACAGTTCATCCTCAGCCGAGCGTGGTGAATTTGGCCAACTCTACTTTTGCAGTAATAGTAATAGGATGGAACAAGATTACTGTGATTATAGTTGACATACACAGACTTCTTAAGGTTAGTAAGTTATGGGTTATGCTTAACGTCGTCCGGAAGAGCGTTCCATAAGTCAACAGAGGAAGGTAGAAAAGAGTCTTTATAGAGTTTAGTACGACATCTTATTTGACAGAATATATTTGCGTTTCTAGTATCATGAGAGTGAATGTCAGAATGACGAGCGGGGAGTATGTTAGTCAAATAGGAGGGACACTGACCATGAACAATCTTATGAAGTTGTGTTATCTTATGTTTTCGTCTTCTTTCAATAAGAGGGTTCCAACCAGTTTCTAAATGCAATCTCTCATGACTAGTTAATTTAGTAGCACCAGTTACAATCCTGGCTGCTTCCAGTTGAATGTTTCTAACAGATGGCTTTGGCCTGTCGTTATATTGTCCCATACCACGTCCCCATATTCTAACAAAGGTCGAATAAAAGTAAAGTAAATAGTTTGAAGCGTTTTTCTGTCAATGGAAAATTTTAGTTTTCTTAAAATGCCTATTTTTTGGAAGCTTTGTTTATTATATATTGAACATGATCAGTCCACCCTCCATTAGACGAGATAAAGACACCAAGGTGTTTGTGGCTTGTTACCTCTGTTAGTGGGTTGTTGTTCATAGACAAAGGGGGATGAAGTGGTTTGTCATTTTGTCTGCCTACTGTCATTGACACTGTCTTACTAGGATTGAAATCGACAAGCCATGTTTTTGACCATTCATGAATTTTGTTTAGATTGTCGTTCAAGAGATTAGCGCTGAAATCCGGCAAATCCACCATAACGTATAGAGACGTATCGTCAGCAAACAACTTTATGATACAATTAATATCTTCGATGATGTCATTATTAATTTATTAGAAATAATAATGGACCTAGAATTGACCCCTGAGGCACTCCAGCAGAGATGTAAGTTAAGTTTGATTGTTTACCATTGATGACAACATGTTGGCAGCGATTACGTAAATAGCTCGAGATCCAATCAAATAGTTTACCTGTGATGCCAAAGTTTTGGAGTTTAGAAAGAAGGCCACGATGCCATACTCGGTCGAAAGCCTTACTTATATCGCAGAAGACCATTCTAATTTCTTTACCATTATCTAAAGCGGAAATATATATCATTAGAAATAGATACAAGTTGATTTATAGAGGAATCACCGGATCTGAAACCCGACTGACAAGATGAGAGTAAGGACTTGTCAGTTAAATAGTTATAAACATATTTATATATACACCTTTCTATCATTTTATCTATTATAGACAAAAGAGAGATGGGACGGTAATTTCCGAGAACAGAAGGATCGTCTTTTTTGTGCACGGGAGTAACATTCGCCCTCTTCCATTGCGATGGGAACTTATAAGTAGAAAGAGAGTGATTGAATAATGTTTGAAGTGGATAGCTAAGAACTTCGGCTGCTTCTTTGATTAGTCGTGGGTTAATGAGGTCAGGACCAACAGCTTTTTTTGCAGTCAAGAGAATGTATTACGTCAAGGACATATTGTCGTGATATGACAATGTCAGAAAGAGTATGATTATGGGATTTTTGTAGATCAGGAGGGTCAACATTAGTGTCGTTTATATTAGAATGTGAGCTGAAGAAAGTGTTTAAGGCATTGGCTTTGTCTAAGTCGTCGTGTATAAAGTTACCGTTATAGGAAATAGGAGGAATATGGGTTTTTTTGCTCGAGTTAGACATAAAACGATTGATATTTTTCCACCATTCTTTGCTGCTGGTATTAGTATGGTTAAGCTTTGTACATAATTTGTTAAAATAATCACGTTTATATTTACGAATGTCATTTACACACATATTACGAGCTTTCATAAAATTCGACCAGTCGTCAGCATTCTGTGACTGTTTGGCTTTACGGTGTATATACTTACGTCTACGAATCAATTTTCTAATTGCACCATTCATCCAAACAGCATCATTCGCTCTTACAATTATATCTTTATTAGGTATACACTCATTTGCAATTGTAAGTAAACAACGTGTAAATTGCTCTGTACTTATGTCTATGTCATTACTGTCGAGAGTGCTGTCCCAATCAACGTTAGAAAGTCTGTCACGAGATTTGTCGTAGTTGCCTAGGTCGTATAGCCATACTTTACGTTTAAAACTGGATTTTAGGGGTTTTAGAAATGTTAAGAGTGCCGTACACGGGACAATGATATCTAATAGGCTGATCGAGGAAATTTTCACCGACATGACACATGTTTACCAAAAATGGATCACTTGCGCAAATTATATCTAACAAGGAGGAAGACGATTCAGTGAAGAAAGTAGGACTGGCAAGGCCTTGGGTAAGATTTAAAGTAGATAGTAAAGTATGTAGGTGTAGACAGTGGTTAGTATCACTTAGTAAACTTGCATTGAAGTCACCAGTTACAATTATGTTAGTGATTCCGGTACTGAAAGCGAGATCTATAGAATGGGCAATGTGATCCCAGGAAGAAACTGGTGCATCAGGGGACCTATAGAAAGTCCCATATAAAATGGACCTTCCAGAAATATTTAGCTGCAACCATACACACTCGACTGAGGTTAACTCTAGGTCGGGTCGACGTTTAGAGGAAATTCCATTGCTTACATATACTAACACTCCTCCTCCTTGCCTATTGGGTGTGCAGTAACAAAAAGGGGATGCAAAACCAGGAAAGTGTAAATCAGAAGTTATCTCGTCAGGACTAAACCACGTTTCGGTTAAGGACAGGATAGTTATATTATGTAATTCATTGAAAAGAATATCAAGTTTTTGTTTCAAACTTTGGACATTTAGGTGCACAAAAGAATAATTGGCGTCATCAAATAAAGTTGTAAAATTAGAAGAGCATGATGAAACCGCGGGAAGATCTGATTCAGACTCACTTGGCCCAGGGTTACTCTCAACATCACCAGAGAGAAGGAGCAAAAGTCTAATTATTAACAAGGTGATACATATCGTAGTAGAGAGAGATACAACACTCTTAACTTCATTAGGTACATTCATATCAGTAAAATGTATTTGTAACTTAATCGGAGTAAGTAAGACATTCACCAATAGAGGTAATACATGTAGTACAAATACCACAAATAAGATGTCTACAAGCATAGCCCCAGACATACATGCGTGGTTGCAAAATACAGAATAACAACGATTGTAAAATTGGCCTATTCGGATACAATACAAACTAGGGCAAATCGGCATTTAAGTTACAGAGGATAATCTTTGGAGAAACATGAAAAATCTCATCCGGATAGGGTACATACTGAACCATTTCGTACTAAGACCAACAGAGATTTGGGTAGGAAAGTATAATGCAGTGTAGTATTTGAGGAAGAGTATATTCATAAGAGGGTGAAAGTTGTGAAGGGAAGGGGTCGTGCAAAAAATGAAAAGCAAAGTATTCAAAAGGTTGGAGAGCATGCTGAACAGTAGATGGATCGGGAGGATAAAAAAATTAACTTGGCATGAGAAAATGGACGAATACGCTAGGAGAATATATATATATATATCCATACATACATGTGTCTAGAATAAGGACATATAGAGCAGTATAATTAAAAACGTGATGTTTACCTCAATATAATAAGGTTTAAAAAGATATATGTTTTCAATGTTTGTATATTCAGTTTTAATTAGCAAAGGTTTTACCCTAAGTATATGCGGAAAGCCTAAGCTTAAATAAAACAAATTATACCATTATAACGTTACATTAACACCCCCCCCCCCCCAAAAAAAACGAATGAAATTAAACCAGATAATAAGGCTTATGATAAGAAACTATTTTGAAAATGTCACTATAATTGTAATAGTTACCGTTACCAATGGAAGCAGTGTAGCGTAATGGTTAGCGCGTTGGTTATTGACATTTCTTTAGGAAATGAAAACAAATCGTCATATGTTTTATCGATTTGATTAGTTTCGTCTTGTTTTTTTGTTTCAATATGTATTAGATTAAGATAAACGTATTAATACTTAAATCGAGACGTATATGTCATATTTCATTATGTGATATTCAGCAAAACTGTGATATTATTTGATTTAAATTGTTTTAATACATGATTTATATGTACTGTAACGAGCAATCGGGGCCCATCCCCGGATGTCCTATTTGCTGGGAAATGCATGTGATTTTAACCATCGCGAGTGCGATTGGAGCAACTTTATTTTTTTTTTTATTATTTTCAAATTGTCTATGAAGGATATATCACATCTACTTCATGGTAATGTTTCATTTCAAATTTTCACACCCATTATTCATTTATAACTTGTTAATATTTTCAAATGTTGTAACATTGACTATGTCTTCACAATAAGCCTACATCAGTATATTTTGAAACTTAATTCTAAGATAATTAAAAAAAAAAGAACCATTACGTAAACTTGACAAAAAGCATTGAGTGTTTTATATAGTTCTATGTACATTTTTGATAGCCGGCATCGCGACAAGCAGAATTAGTACATGTATGCTATTAACGTCAATATTAATTTGCAGTGTATTAGAGGGAAAGGCGATGATCATTTTGAAAAAAAAACTGTGTTCTGTGCAGAAGCGGACAAAGTCCAATGAACTCCGAAGATTGAATAAAGACACTCAGAAATACATACAGAGAATATTTTGCTAGTCATGAACAGTAACAGAGTAAGCTATGGAATACATGTCGACAAAAGTAATTTACAAAACTTAAAATCAAATGAAATGTAAACCACACTTCTTCGGACGAACACTGTCAAACACTTTCTGTCTAAGTTCTGTCTCATTTTAGTAGCAATATCCGGTGGAAGCTTACCTGAACACTGCTCTACATTATGTTATATACATGTAAACAGTTATGTGGTTGATCAGGCGACTTATACTACCTCTTGTCAGTAAGTGTATATGAAATATGTGTATTTCTTTGCTGTCATTTTATGAAAACAATGAGTTTTTTTATATGTCTGATATCATTCACAATTTAATTAACCTCATATTCGGTGCAACCTGAAACCATCGCATTTTAATACGGTAAACCTTTCGTCAGTTTCAAAAATATTGAATACGAAATTATGCTTTATAAAAATAGCGCGGGATCGAACTTTCCGTGTCTATATCGCGAAGGATAAATCAAGACACAAACACCCAACACATTCGATGTTAATCTGATACGTAACGACGACAGCCTGAACAATGACACGTTTGTAAATAACTACAATAATAGCATTATGTCTAATTCAATGTTAATTAGTTACTGTAAATTATTCGTTAGCCACTCGGCCATTGTGTAGCTCTATGCCCCCCCCCCCCCCCCGCCCCCAAAAAAGTGCTTGTATCATTTGACACAAAAGCTAGACATACAATGCACTTGTTTAAGGCTAACCAGAGACGTAAATGTTGAGTCGCAGCATGGTTAGATGGTTTATTTGATTCGTGAACTTATTATTATTATTGTAATGAATGGCCTGTATAACATATTGATAATATAGTCCACATTACTTGTTAAGTTTACGATTTAGCGTTTACTGTATAAATGCACATGGAATTATGCAAATATTAAAACATACTTTTGAAATACTTTTATATCATCATTTTGTATGTTCCATGTGTCATATACCATGACGTAAAAAGATGACATCGCAAAAACAGCGTCATTTCATGAAAATGGGTGGGTGTATTTGAAAGCCCATTAAGAAACCGTTCACCAAACTATCATTAAACTTCGGATTAAAGTATCCTGGATGAACATGCTACAATCCTCTGAAGCGCCGTTTTTGTCCGTTCGTGGCTCTACTCCTTTGACCAATCAGAAGCCGAAGTGGCCGTCTTCGATTTCTGATCTACCTTGCATACATCAATGTATATGAGGAAAAAATGAAATTTAATAGGGAGATCATTATGGAAAGCTTTTTCCTTGTCCATTATTTATCTTCTTAAACATTCAGTGATCCAAGTGACCTTGATTCCACAGAACGGTTGTGTACGAGGGAAGGACATAAATAGGTCTGTGCGATTCTGATGTGTTCTGCTCCATCTTTTTCCGGGGCTAGAAGGGGTTGATGACCTGAAACAACGATGAAATATTACCTTTTAATATCCTATCTTATATTTGTGGTATCTCACAGATCCATGTTAAGATAATAAGAACGTAGACCTGACCGTCTAGTATGTTGCGATAATTAAAACACAGTGACCATCTAGTATCTGTTGTGATAATTAGAACAGAGTGACCATCTAGTCTTTTTTGTGATAATTTAAACACAGAGTGACTATTTAGTATATGTTGTGATAATTAAGTCACAGAGTGACCATCTAGTATATGTTGTGATTATTAAAACACAGAATGACCATCTAATATATGTTGTGGTAACTAGAACACAGGCCTGACAATCTAGTATAATCTAGTTTATGTTGTGATTATAAAAACCGAGAGTGACCATCTAATATATGTTCTGGTAACCAGAACACAGACCTGACAATCTAGTATATGTTGTGACAATTAGAACACAGAGTGACCATCTAGTATATGTTGTGATAACTTAAACAGAGTGACCATCTAGTATATATTATGATAATTAGAACACAGAGTGACCATCTCGCATATGTTGTGATAATTAGAAAACAGACCTGACCGTCAAATATATATGTCATCAGCCAATACATGTAAATAGCAATCTTGGAATGGAAAAATGCACATCGGAATTCAATTTAATGCTGTAAAGCTGAATACTTCAGAACTGCTTTCACCTTGTCGGTGATCCAGTTCCCCTCCTCTAGAGTTGCCATGTCCAACGAATATTAACACCCTCTAGATGGCTTGGTATAACATTGAGGATTTGCGCTATGTCATCAGTGGATGAAACAGATTAATGGCCTTCACACATACTGCATGTTGCAAGCATAGCCACCAATGTTTTTTGTTGATAATTCCAAATCCAAATGCCTCAGATGGGGTAACAAAAGTCTGCCTCCGATACACTGCTAACCTCCTTCAAGAAACTCTGTTGTAGGCGGTGGTGATATTGAAATTCCAAAGTGTTCAGAGATATCTTTGATAAATTCAGTTTACCGATAAAGTTAAAAAAAATATTCAAACTGCCATCTGCACTGGCATCTTTGATGTGTTGTCCAACAGTGACTTGCATACAAGAAAGTGTACTCTCATCAGTAGTCTTGTTAAAGATGTTCTGCGGGCACAAAACTGTATTCTCATGAGCGGTCCTATATTTTAACAGTTTCAGGTGGTCTGTGCTCCTTTTCCTCTTTAGAATACGTCCTGAATCAGCCTGTAGTGTGGCACACTTGCCATCTTTATTCACCACTTTATATCGCCCATAGTAATTGGGATCTAAATTTCCCTTCTTCTGAATAGCAGCCTTCCCTTTTCGCTGTCTTTCTTTGAAGTTTTTTAACTGACTGGGAAGTTCTTTGTGACGCTTCTTTCCTCTGTTCAACATACCGATGTAGAGCCTACAGTTAAAAAACTATTATAAACGGAATTGCATCATTTGAAAAGAGTGTTCCGGTTATTTAAAAAGAGAAGAACTTTAAATTCCTGAGCAAGGTTACAGAATGTTTTTCAAAGTACATAATTAGACAGACTCCCATCTGTTATATAATCCAATATACATAAGCTGGAACACTTGCCCACTATCTTCTGTTTGATAACTAATGGAAAACTTTTAGTTTAATTATTTCATTCTTAACAGATCACTTCAAATTTGTCTTGAATTGAAACACTGTCTGGCCTGGTTTTGAAACACTAACAACATGTATACATTAAAAGAGAACTTGATTTCAACTAATTTGGACACATTTCACGAACATATTACTATGGCCACATATTACGAAAACATTATTATAACAGGATAAAAAGAAAATAATTTCCTTTCTTTGTCAATAATTCCACAACATTAACATTTTGTAGTGTTATCCTTCATAAAACTATATTTTCCCCATAAACTTTGCTCCTCACCATTTGCTCAAGAGTCTATAGTAGTAATCTTCTCATGAATAACTTTTCCCTGTAATGGATGTATTGAACATATGCCAACAAGGCATACCATCAACATGTCACCCCATGCTGATAATGTTTACCCCCTCCCCAGGGACAATTGTAAGACCCTTGTCCATATATGAAGAGTTTTTTATTCCATCATATCTGAGAGTAGAGAGGGATTTTGAAGGTTTACTCATTTTGACCCTTTTTGGCCCCGCCCCTAATGCCCCTGAGTAAGTGGGGGCCATACAATTAACAATTGTGGTTTATTGAAAGAACTCGATATTTGGTCCTCAATGGATATTGTAGATGAACAAATGCCAGAAAATGTTTCCCAACTTAGCAATAAACGAATTATTTTGGATGCAACTGAAATTCCTATTCAAAAGCAATGCAATATCAATACCCAGAGCGGGACATTTTCCTCATACAAAAACAAAAACACTGCTTGCATACAAAGAAGTGCTTTTTCCTACATATCCGTTTACCATGGAGGTTCTGCAAGTGACCGTCAGATCATTGAGCGTCCTCGTCTTTTACAAGATCGTTAAATAATTTAGTATTTAGTACCTGGATAATCCGATTCCTGTATATTCTGAGAACCTCATTAACCTTGATAAAGGTGTTCTATGAAAAATTGACTTTGTCAAACCGACAAAAGAGTTTTCACAACACACCAATAGCATTTCTGCCAAAATTCATTTTGAATTGTGTAAGCTTTTGGAACTTAGCAACCAACTCATCAACACCTGTGTACAGGGTATTCTTAACATATAAAAATACCTCTAGATTTGCCATTATGTGAATAACGGCATATATAAATTAAAGATGGCAAAGCTACATTTTCCCTGCAACACATTTCCTGTAGTATTTCTTGTAAAATAATTCTAATTTTGGCAGCATACTACATGACCGAAAAGAAGCATCAACATAGATGTGCTCTACACAAATATGTACAGAAATGGCATTATATCTACCTTTATATAGATATTAGTTCTCTACAAGGGCACTCTGACTTCTGGTGAGGCAGCAAGAAAGTTGTTTCTAATGTCCACCCTCACACCACATGAGGTGACTGTTATACCATTAACTTCCTTTCTTTTTTATAGCAGCCCTCTCGACATTTGTCCGAGGATGATGGCTGGTGAAGTGAGTCTGGCAGACCTGAAGAGAGACTGACACAGTTGTTCCTTATTTGTACGGTCTGGTGCCGTGACAAATCTCGCCAAATCTGGAGGGGATCAACGCCATCTTCTCTCCTGGTGCCATGTCTGGCACACGCTTTGCTTCTTTGTAGTTACTTCAATCTGCAGGACTTCTTTTATAGATGACACTCATAGAAAGCAAAACTGTATTTCCATTGTTAGGATTGTATTCATGTAGCAAGCATTGGTTATCTGAGTTACTGGTAGATTATGTACACACCTCATACTGAACCCATTTTTTTTCGTTTGAAGAATTTAACAACGTTCACTAATAATAAACTTTGTAAATAACACCCATTGGTATTATCACTCTCTCTGTATTACTTTTATGATCACATTCGCTGCGATTACTTTCTTTAAAAATGCAGTTTATACAATATCCTTCATCAAGTTATCACTATTTATATTTTGAATGGGGGAGTGGCAGAACATGGTTTAAGCATACGTTTTGGACAATCGTGTATGCTCCATAAGGAAATAAAACATTATATATCATATTTCCTTGAACTTGATTATCAACTTTTACTCAAAAAAATGTTGATGACTAACCCAGTGACCAATTGCAAAAAAGTATTGGATCAGGCAATACCAAAATTTGCAGACTTTCTTGAAAAGCAAGTTTCTTCTACCTGAGTAAAGAAGTATATACTACCATAAGGATGTCTCAAATATATTCAAATTTTCCATATTCATATGTAAGAATTTCTGCATGAAAGTGATTGTGTCTTCAAACGTAAAATATCAATACACGAAAGGGTAACATATTGCTGAAATATATCTTGATGGAAAATTCTAATTTATTCATCATATTTACAAATGTCCATATTCTAAACTACTTTATAGATATTTATTTAGTCTATTTGAAGAAAAATAATGATGACAACAAATCTCGATGTAGTAGAAAGTATTCCCCACCCCCACCTCAAATTTTTCATTTTGTCTTTGGGAAATAATTTTTTTTTTCAATATTTACTATGACAATTGTTTTCCATGTAAGTGAGTCATGTTCACATGTAGGTGGTTTTTTTTGCTATAAAGTTAAAGTTAAGTGTCAGAATTGATAATTTCGAATGAGCTTAAATTGTTGCATCTAGGTAACAATAACATTTTTAAGTTTTCCGAAATTAGAGTTCAGATTTCTTATACATTAAATTTTCTGGTGTTAAGTTTAATCTTAGATCTTTTTTTTAAAGAATTGTTTTGATCTTAGATTTTGAAGGCTAAGGTTCAGTTTTTTAGATTAGTTTTCTGAGATGAAGATTTATTTTTAGTTTTTATCTATGTTGGTTCAGTTTTTCATGTTTTAAGTTATTCAGTTATTTCTTTGTTACTTAATTATTACTAAATAAGTTGAAAATTACTGAGGTTTTGTGAGCTTAAAGAGGCTTGCCCGCAGAGAGATCAGAAAAATTGGCTAATAGAAAAAAGATTTTTTACACATGACAGATGGTTGGAATTGTAGAGTTTTTCATTTTATTTTCCTTATAAAACGCTGAAAAGTGATATTAAAATCTCATTTTTGAATATTATTTATTTAATCGCAATCCGCAATAAGTCTAATTTGATTGACACATCAAAGAAACAAGCACGTGCACAGTGCCGCACAGTGATAACTTCAAAGGCAGCGGCGATTTACAAAGAAGATTTGCCGTTATATTCCATACATTTCCCTCTTAGGTTGAGTTTTAAAACGTCTTTTAAATACATATTCTGTAATTGTTTTCAAGAAATAAAGTCTGAAAGCCTCTAATTTTGTCACATAGAAACGTGTACTGAAGTTTATTTAGTGATCGGAGATGTGCCGTTTACCGGTCCGTCTGCGGGTAAGCCTCTTTAAGACTTCCTGAGGTTTTGTGAGGTTTTGTGAGGATATGTTTCTTGATGTTTTAAGACGTTTAGTTTGCTGAGGTTTTGTGAGGTTTGCTGAGGTTTGATGAGGTTTTTTGACGTTTATGTTTACTGAGGTTTTGTGAGGTTTAGGTTGGATGAGGTTCGGTAATGCTAAGGTTTTCTGACTTTTGTGACGTTTATGTTTCCTGAGGTTTTGTGACTTTTATGTTTCCTGAGGGTTGTAAGGTTTAGGTTTCCTTAGGTTTGTAGGGTTTATGATTCCTGAGTATTTTTAAGGTAAGGTTTTCTTGAGGTTTTTAAGGTTTAGGTTTCCTGCGGTTTTGTGAGGTTTAGGTTTCTTGAGGTTTAGTGAGGTTAAAGGTTTCCAAAGGTTTTGTGAGGTTCAGATTTCTTGAGGTTTTGTGAGGTTTTTTTTAAGGTTTAGGTTTCCTGAGGTTTTGTGAAGTTTAGGTTTGCTGAGTTGTTTTGCGGTAAAGGTTGCCTTAATCTTTCTCTGTGTTTTGTGAGGTTTGTCAGGTTTGGTGAGGTTTAGGTTTTCTGATGTTTTGTGAGGTTTTGTTTGGTTTAGGTTTGCTGAGGCTTTGTCAGGTTTTGAGGTTTAGATGTTTTGGTTAATTTCCTTGTAACATTCTTTCAAGTATAGCGGACGTGGTTGAAATTTAGCTGAAATGAGTGATATTATCGGAAATGTTATGGATATAAATTCAGTACCCTTGGAGTTGAGAACTCAGCGGACGTCTTTTGGGTTTTTGATGTATTGTTTTATGAGGTTTAGGTTTCCTGAGGTTTTGTGAGGTTAAGGTTTGCTGGGGTTTTGTGAGGCTCAGGTTTCCTGTGGTTTTGTGAGGTTTTGTGACGTTAAAGTTTGCTGAGGTTTTTTGAGGTTCAGATTTCCTGAGGATTTGTGATGTTTAGATATCCTGAGGTTTTGTTAGACTAAAGTGTACCCTGAACGAAAAATTATATTTAAATGTGTTATTGGTATTGATTAATAAACAAGAATGCAGAAAACCGCATCAAAATCGGCCGACCCATTACCGAGTAATTGCGATTTTTCTTGCAAAACACAACTGAAGCCCAAAGCCGAATACCTCGTTTTGGTGACCTCTGACCTGTGACGTCACAGGTTGAACACGATCGGAGCGGCCATATAGGAAATATATAGAAACAAACGTGAACACATGCCTGTAATAAATGCGAATTAGGCAACAAGAATGAAAGTGCTGAATAAACTCTCTGAGTTATATCTGTGAATTAGTTAATAACAAGTGCTACCGACACAAGGGACATAAAATTTTCTTTTTAAACGGGCCATATATAACATGTAGCATCTCACTAATTTTCTCTCATAACGAGCCATATCCAACATGTAACATCTTACTAATTTTCTAACATAACGGGTCAAATACAACGTGTATCATCTTATTTATTTTCTATTATAACAGCTCGTCGTATATATTATAATAGGTCGTATATAACATGTATATTAAAATATATTTTTTTATATTTTAACGAGTCGTTGTAACATGTATGACATTTGAATAACGGGCCGTTTATAATGACTTACATCGATCATATAGCCTTTATTATGAGGGTATGACCGGTTTGTTATATACAAATGTTCCAGTATTGTTTTCGGTTATAATACTTCTAGTAATACAAGTTTAAAATGCAATTCATCCAAGATGTGAAATATATGCTAATCATTTTGAATTTTTTATTAGCCAAAACAGCAATGATACCGTTATTTGTGATTTTTGGGTAATTGTCCGCAATTGATAAAACGTGCACGTGTCCATGAAAGATTAGTAACTCCCAGACAAGATTCATTCATAGAGTACATTTTCAACATCATTGATATATATCAATGAGGTAACTTAGGTTAATTATTCTATAGAAAAACCTTTGAGATATGAATTTTTTCGTTTGTAAGGAAAACGAAACTTACTGAATTCCAAAAATAATGTGTTTGATTTTAACAACTTGAAAATGTATCCCCTATAGTATAAACGCCATTCTTTATGAAACTCAAGCTCAATTTATGTACAACCTGTAAAAGCATGTCTTCGGAACTTTTTTGAAGTGCACAGAAACCAAACACGTGACCCCACAAGCAATTATCGGCGTGTGCCGATTAGAACACCAGAAATCACAGACACCTGTGGTGCAGTGACAGGTGTGACGAGCTTATGGACCGTAATTTCACACCTGGTAATTGTTTAGCAGTATACTAACCCATTCAAACTTGAGAATTCTTAATTCTCCGAACATGTTTATACATCTTTAGTTTAAACATTATTTTATTCAACAAGACACAATAACATTACATATACAGTAAATAGCAAATGGGATGGGAAAACAAGCTTAAAGCTTATATTAATTCCTTTCCCAATCACACAGAAAAGCAAATACATCTTCGGAACTAGGACACCTTAATTTTGATAACTAAGAACAAAATAATATTTTACATAGTTATATAAATATACATGTGGTGAATATAATTGACACACAAGATTTTTGACGCCATTGTACTGTTAGACTATAGATAAATGAGTTACCTTTAAGTACGAAGTACAAATGTAACATTTTACATGATTTTGTAAAAGTACATGTGTTGAATAGAATTGATTATAGATGATTCATGACACCATTTTATTGTATGACCGTGGATATATACATGTAAATTTACCCTACAGTACGAAGTACAAATATGTATACGATACCATACAAAACATAAATATTAACTAAAGCGTTTACTTAGATGAATAAATTTTTGTACTGCTTAAAATATTTCCACATTTTTCTGCTTTGTATAAACATCATTACCCCATAAAAGTGTTTTTTCAGTAAGAATAATATCTAACTGTAATAAAGTATTTTGTCTGATCGTGGTGTATTTTTCACATGAGAGTAAATAATGATGAGTACTCTCAACTGATCCACAGGTACATAATGGACTATCTTCCAGATTTCTAATGTACAAATATTGATTTAGATTACGCCTGCAGTAATATTTTGAGTTTCAGAAGAAATTCCATACATCTTTTAAAAGTCCCTTTTTAAGTGAAGATATGACTTGCGACACGAATGGACAGCAAATCCACAAGGATCTCGATCACTTCATAATAATGACACAATTAAAAAATAATAGCAAAAAATATCTAAAATTTGAAAAAAAATCATACACGAAAATCATTGCGAGTTTATAAGTTTTAGTATTTATTATGATTTGTCACGATGAATTAAATTGTATGTGTTTTATCATAAAAAAAACGGAGCTTAAATGATGGTTTTAATAAGTACCTATGCTTTATACCTGTACAGAAAGTATCAATTATATTATAATTGTTGCGAATCACTTTTATATAATTTCAATGACAACGATCGTATATAAATTATATCTTTCTCAAGCATTTAATCGTCCTTAATCCCCGAGACCATGGCATGTGAAATAAGGGATACAACCTGTATATGTAGAAGTTTGTTGTAGACTTCAACATACGGGAGAGAGATTTAGTCTATTGTAGATCATGATGATTATAATATATTACTTTCTAAATTAAGCGTCCGTCATGACTAAAAGCGGGTTTTGTAAAGAATATAACGCATGAATTTACTGTACGTGTGTTCGTCTTTTCTCACAAACCAGAGTATCCATAACTGTTGTATTGTTGGTAGGTTTATTTGAATATTAATTAACGAATGAAATGGCACATTATTTTATTTAAAAATATTGATGCTGTGTTCCTTTCTTTGGTAATGAGTAAGGAATGGTAAACACATAACTAATATACATTTATTGGTGATTGACCGATTATTACACCAGTCTGTGTTAACCAAGCGGTCATTTTCAGAGTCAATTTCACTATATTTTTTTTAACTCAAACTTATATTGTTGGATTCCGACTTCTTGTCGGCAATATTCGTCAAATTCAACAACCTCAAATGTCATGTCCAGATCGTATTCAGATATGTTTGTGCTGCTACTGTTCACACTGTCCTCTATGCTACTGGCCACCATAACAGTCACTCCGTTCAACCTGTGACGTAATAGGCTGAAGAGTTCCAAATCAGCGTGATTGACCGATACGCTGATTAGCAGTCGACCGACAGGTGCAAATCGCGTACTTCGATGTGCGATATCTCGGCACTCGGCCAACCGATTTAGATACGGTTTGCGACATTCTTCTTTGGTGGTTACAAAGAATAACATATTTGATTATAGTTTTTCGTTCAGGGTACACTTTAACAATTGCTGGCAAATTCCAAATAGACATATACTTGTATATTTACATATACATAGTAATTGTATATGTATATTTACATATACAACATACATATTTACTATATCTTCATCCAATACACACACATGTATGAATATGTGTGCCTGTTCACTCATATATACATATACAACACGTGTATACATATATATCCTCACACATATTGAAATGTGATTATATACATGTATATAACAATTAATGTACTATTTACATCATAAACAATATCCTATCATAGATTTGTATGCATATTTACTATATCTTCATCCAATACACACACATGTATGAATATGTGTGCCTGTTCACTCATATATACATATACAACACGTGTATACATATATATCCTCACACATATCGAAATGTGATTATATACATGTATATAATTAATTTACTATTTACATCATAAACAATATCCTATCATAGATTTGTACTGGAATCGCACATAGAGACAATTCAACTACTAATAAAAGTAATACAACATATGTATGAGAAACATTATATCACTATACACAATTATTGGTTATTAAGCCATTCTTACTTTCTCTTCCTTGGAAACTTAAGATATTTAGCAAGATTTGAGATATCATTTCTATGACTTCTTGTTAACAGCTCTATTAATTTGAACATGCTTGGTTTTCATATATTATGAGGTTTATTGCATTTCTTTCGTAATGAATCAAAATAAGGACACTTTCAGATGAAATGGAATTGAATGGAGTGAAAGTGGACTTTATAGCGGGTTGTTTAATAACGTGTTGGTTGTAATACCGAGTTTCATCACATCAACATTTGACCACAAATCTGAGTTAAGTCTTAAGCTTGCCTGGTAGGGGGATCCCCATCCGCAGTTTCTGACTTATACATCATCAATATACACCGTGGTTGTTAACACATACTCCAACTACTGGTTAGCTAGAAAGTAGAATGGAGTTGTGTAATCCTACAGCTGTATGGCCCAGTGACCGAATTTACAGTGACGGTTTATACACATGTATACATTATTCCAGTCTCCAATTAAGGAGAATCCATAAATAACATAACCTATTGTATATTTTATCCAATAATTAATTAAATCACACTCTTGTATGGAGAGGCGGTAACTTAGTGTTAAAGAATTTCCTTTTTTACGGGGCTTCATAGTTTATTAACACACGTATGTACATCATCCGTTTTCCCTACAAAAACTGTTGATAATATAACCGTTCGAGGATTCTTTTTCGATGAGCTAACCACTAACAAATCATTGAATCAATATGTAAATTATTTTAGCTTTTTAATTCAAATGCCTAAGTGTTATTCGATAATAACATATGGTCATTGGTATTACACCAAATGCTATGCCCTCCCTCCACTAAATGCAGGAGTTGACTAAGGGAGGTAAATCTAACGGAAAATTCCGGTCAGGAACAATCTGACACAATTTTTTTTATTACATAACTATAATTGCGAATCAAACAGTTAATTTGAAAGAAAACTTGTCTCGTGGCATAAAATGTGGAAATCTTACATCTGCAATCTTGAAGTTACTAAATGTTGTAAACTCCATAATCGTTTAGTTTATAATATGTCCATATTAAAGGGTTACCCCCACCGAACGAGAATGGATCAGGGGAGACCACCCTTATATCATACCGGCCAGGACACTAAAGGGCTATGGCCGCCTGGCAATCTCTACTAAAGAAAATCTTCTTTTTTAGTACTGTAAGTAATAATAAAGACAACAGTTATTGTGGCAGAATAACTCGTTGGAATAAGAAGTACGAATAGAGAAACACATAAGTACAATTATTGTACATTTTAGCTATCCTTATATAACATTGGTAACTTCTTATCTTATTTTTTAACCCTTTTTAATTTGGCAGCGTATTAGGGCCACTAAAAAATCAAAATCGTACGTACGAATTACTTTTTTGTATGTACGATTTACTAATTTGTATGTACAATTTACTACAATACATACCAGCAGGTTCTTTCGACTTGCCAAACGGAACTCTTTTGACACGGAGGAATGTTTACTGCTACACCAAAATCAAGAAGATGGAGCGGATAGTGAGATGTCTCAGGGAGAGAGGTCTATCTGCGGTTGTGGTTAAAAGGTGGAGGAGGAGAAGGTGAAAATGTGTTTTTAGATATCAGAAATTACCATTTAGATCGATATTTGTAGTAGATAAATATAGGTCGAAACACAGGCTATTCTAACCTGAGTGGAACCCTGGCCAAAGGGTTACATTGATTTTATTGAAAAGGCAAATTATCTGTTAAACTGCCTAATCAATTGAGGATACGATCGTTAATATACATGTATGGCGGATGATGCATTTGATAAAGTTTGTGTACGTGTTGAAGGTCACGATACGATTGCATGATGTTATATTGTTCCTAGCGCGTGCATATCCCGGATTAAAGCAATATAGATTTTTTTTACTAAAAATATTGCCCCCCCCCCCCCCCCCCCCCCCAAAAAAAACGCGTTTTTGAAGTCGCTGATTTGTTGTTATTTCATCTATGCAATTCAGCATTATACTTTTCAACAGTATTATTACATTTAAACAATTTGGAAAGATAATAATACAAAAAAGTGCAAGTCTATTTACCCCAAAACACACAAAACTACTCAAGGAAACCTTAAAACTACCCCAACACACATGTATCCTATGTTGTGAATAATAAATAAATAACAAAGATTGCCAATGTTTAAAGTGTTGATGTAATATTACTTTATCAAAGAATGCATACAAAACAGTACAAGAATAAATATTGTCTTAAATTAATTATTTTATATCAATTAAAATTAAGTATTTATATTTATTCTACATGTGAAGGGAAATTTAAAACAAAAATTAAAAGTCTCACTTTTCCTGAAATACAGTAAAATATTCTCAGTTAAGATAAATACTGTACACAGATGGTTAAATTAGCTCTTTTGGCATCATGCATTAAGCCAATATAAAATTTTCGTACATTTGTAATAAAATTCCATGATCAGAGCCTTTTATATGTGTTGGAAATAATTTAAACTATGAATATAATACTTAACCATTTATTACAATCATTATAATTCGAAACACAAATACCACAGGTTGTAATAAAACTTGTTTATAACTTATTGCATTTTGGATGCCCTCCATTACTTTTAGCAGGTTTTGTTTAACATGAAAGGTTTCAATATATAAACTAACGGATATAAAATACAGTTCATATGAATGTTTTTTTGGTGTATTGAGTAGTTTTGTGGATAGTTTTTGTGTAGTTTATGAGTGTTTTGGGGTATTTTGGGGTGTTTTGGGGTAAATAGATTTGCCCCCCCCCCCCCCCCCCCCCCCAAAAAAAAAAAAAATACCAGGAATGTGGAATTTGCATAAAACTTAATCATTCCAGTGCAGTCCTTTTAGAGGCAAAAACAAAAGCTTGCTTGTTTTTTTTTTTTTTTTTTTTTTTTTCAAAAATTGTTTGTCATTGTTCAAAGCTTGGGGTGGATTTCAACTAACCCAACCCTGAGGTTATATTGTCAAAGGTCAAGGTCAGAGTTTGAATTTCTTACTTGTTAACATTTTTTATGACATATGCATTATAAAGCAAAGTTTGTTTGAATAAAACAAGGTGTCAAGTAAGCAAGTGATCATTGGGTCAAAATATTTCAATAAATTGTATGTTGACTGGTAAACATTTTGTAATGACATGATCAAGCAAAATTGGTCACAATACAAGAAAAAAAGTCAACTTATCAAAGATCAAGGTCATCAGATAAGAGGTCAAGGTCAGATTTAGTATCTCTTAATTAACTGCTAAACATTTTTTTATGCCATTATGGACCAAAGTTGGTTGGAATCACATAAGGTTTCAACTAACCTAGTTATTTGGTCAGAAACTGAGGTCTAATTCAAATATCATTAACTAGTTAATGGACGAAACATAGGTCAACATGGCACCCAAATGACGTCATGTTATTGTCATGTAGTCTAGACTGTATTTGTACTCCTGTGAATACAATCAAGGTTAATACCGAGTAAATAGGAGTCCATAGTGAAAAATGTAAATATAAAGTAGTATCATCAGTGGCCAATTATTTTTTTGGGTCGAGTCATCATGAGAAGTCGGCAAAAGTTGTTCAAGAACATGTAACTTGTTTATTGTCATCAGTATTGCATTTACCCTTAAGGGCCAGACACATAGCGGGGCCCTTTCAAACATGTCACTGTTCTAGTTGTTACTGGAATTCTTTAATTATTCTGTCAGTAATATTATATTGAAACAAATTAAAACATTCCAATTTCTCACAGAATAACTCAAGTTAATGATTTATTTAAACAAAGTCCTTGGCAGTTTGTAAATTCCCTCCTGGCATTTCAATATTTTGAGGTGAAGTAGTTTACCACTAGCTTTGTAGTAGTTTACCACTTTCCCAGTATAGCTTTGTTGTAGTTTACCACTCTCCCAGTATAGCTTTGTTGTAGTTTATCACTCTCCCATTATAACTTTGTTGTAGTTTATCACTCTCCCAGTATAGCTTTGTTGTAGTTTATCACTCTCCCAGTATAGCTTTGTTGTAGTTTATCACTCTCCCAGTATAGCTTTGTTGTAGTTTATCACTCCCCCAGTATAGCTTTGTTGTAGTTTACCACTCTCCCAGTATAGCTTTGTTGTAGTTTACCACTCTCCCAGTATAGCTTTGTTGTAGTTTATCACTCCCCCAGTATAGCTTTGTTGTAGTTTACCACTCTCCCAGTATAGCTTTGTTGTAGTTTACCACTCTCCCATTATAACTTTGTTGTAGTTTACCACTCTCCCAGTATAACTTTGTTGTAGTTTATCACTATCCCAGTATAGCTTTGTTGTAGTTTATCACTCCCCCAGTATAGCTTTGTTGTAATTTATCACTCTCCCAGTATAGCTTTGTTGTAGTTTATCACTCCCCCAGTATAGCTTTGTTGTAGTTTATCACTCTCCCAGTATAGCTTTGTTGTAGTTTATCACTCTCCCAGTATAGCTTTGTTGTAGTTTATCACTCTCCCAGTATAGCTTTGTTGTAGTTTATCACTCCCCCAGTATAGCTTTGTTGTAGTTTACCACTCTCCCAGTATAGCTTTGTTGTAGTTTACCACTCTCCCAGTATAGCTTTGTTGTAGTTTATCACTCCCCCAGTATAGCTTTGTTGTAGTTTACCACTCTCCCAGTATAGCTTTGTTGTAGTTTACCACTCTCCCAGTATAGCTTTGTTGTAGTTTATCACTCTCCCAGTATAGCTTTGTTGTAGTTTACCACTCTCCCAGTATAGCTTTGTTGTAGTTTATCACTCTCCCAGTATAGCTTTGTTGTAGTTTACCACTCTCCCAGTATAGCTTTGTTGTAGTTTATCACTCTCCCAGTATAGCTTTGTTGTAGTTTACCACTCTCCCAGTATAGCTTTGTTGTAGTTTATCACTCTCCCAGTATAGCTTTGTTGTAGTTTACCACTCTCCCATTATAACTTTGTTGTAGTTTACCACTCTCCCAGTATAGCTTTGTTGTAGTTTATCACTCTGCCAGTATAGCTTTGTTGTAGTTTATCACTCTCCCAGTATAGCTTTGTTGTAGTTTACCACTCTCCCAGTATAACTTTGTTGTAGTTTATCACTCTCCCAGTATAGCTTTGTTGTAGTTTACCACTCTCCCAGTATAACTTTGTTGTAGTTTATCACTCTCCCAGTATAGCTTTGTTGTAGTTTATCACTCTCCCAGTATAGCTTTGTTGTAGTTTATCACTCTCCCAGTATAGCTTTGTTGTAGTTTATCACTCTCCCAGTATAGCTTTGTTGTAGTTTATCACTCTCCCAGTATAGCTTTGTTGTAGTTTATCACTCTCCCAGTATAGCTTTGTTGTAGTTTACCACTCTCCCAGTATAGCTTTGTTGTAGTTTATCACTCTCCCAGTAACTTTACAGCTTTGTTGTAGTTTACCACTCTCCCATTATAACTTTGTTGTAGTTTACCACTCTCCCAGTATAACTTTGTTGTAGTTTATCACTCTCCCAGTATAGCTTTGTTGTAGTTTATCACTCTCCCAGTATAGCTTTGTTGTAGTTTATCACTCTCCCAGTATAACTTTGTTGTAGTTTATCACTCTCCCAGTATAGCTTTGTTGTAGTTTATCACTCTCCCAGTATAGCTTTGTTGTAGTTTATCACTCTCCCAGTATAGCTTTGTTGTAGTTTATCACTCTCCCAGTATAACTTTGTTGTAGTTTATCACTCTCCCAGTATAGCTTTGTTGTAGTTTACCACTTTCCCAGTATAGCTTTGTTGTAGTTAACCACTCTCCCAGTATAGCTTTGTTGTAGTTTATCACTCTCCCAGTATAGCTTTTTTTTTTTTTGTTAATTCAGAGACCAATGCTATTCCATATATATATACATATATACTGGACTTGTGATACACCAATCATGGTCCGGTTTAAAAAAGTAAGAGTTTTTTAAAATAAATGTGCTAATATTCTTGAATCAATGTTGATTTTAATACCCCTTTTAAATTATCAATGCTTTGTTTTCATTGCTGCATCAAACTTATAATTTTAAAGTACTTTGTAAGTAGCAAGCATATGTACCATCACGACATCATTTAAAGTTTAATTGAAGTATTCAATGTAGTATTTTGTGAATATACTGTTGCAAAAAATCACCTGCCCTGTAGGTAGGGCGTAAGAATTGTACCAGCTGCCCCCATTGCATGATCGTAAGAGGCGACTAAACTTAGGATGTTATCTTTTCTCTTCTTTCTTAACAACTTTCTTCTTCCTAATGTCTCCCTTGACAATGCCTCATTCTTGGCCTTTAGTTGAGCGTTCGCCCCTGTGAGGAAGGCTTTGGGTTCTGTCCCCTGGCCGAGACATACCAGAGTCTTTATAAATGGTAGTTGCTGCTCCTGCTTAGCGCTCAGCAAATTAGGAGTGGGACGACTGGTTCGCCCGTTGTCAGTATAATGTGACCGGGTGGGGTGTGCTGCTGGGTGTCTTCGGCAGTATGCTTCAGTGAGGTAGCACTCTAAATCGGCAAAAGATCCGGCCTATCACAAGGAGACTTGACACAAACATACCGCAGCCTCCCAAAACACACATACCCACTCATCACACGCATACATGGACCCTAGTTATGTGTGTTAAATGTTGGGACTGATTTGGCGACCATCTTGGATTTTGACAGGTAAAGATTGTTATCATTATTTTTCAGAAATCTTCCAGGGACCTTTCTCAAATTTCACATGGTGGTTCCTCATGGTCCATGGTTGTACATGTTCAGTTTTAGGATTGGCCAGGAAACACGGTGAAGGTGGCCTTTAACCGTTTTATTATCAAATACTTGTAATTGGACCTCTATAAAAATGACATCAACGAGTCATTCAATAAGGGCACCATGATAGCCATTTCAAAAACTTTTACTCTTCCTAAATTACAGGCATTAGAAACAAATAACATACATCATCATGATATGAATTATAAGTATAAAATTAAATTGATACGTTATGAAAATGATTAATTGGTTCATTTAATATGACTGCATTAGCAGATATCTTGAAAACCTGAAAAAAATATTTTACCCTGACTTATTAATGACTGGCCTTAAAGGCACGGGATCTTGGCCATGTTGATTGTTTTAATATTTAATTGGTCATAAAAAAGGGCGTTGGTCAGTCCTGCGGAACTTCTTCCTGTCACATCTCGTGAATAACATGTCTCAGAGACATTGGAACCTTCGTTCTGTTTAAGTGGTCGGCCCTAAATGAAAATAGGGCCTCGTTTTTCGCTGGAATAATAGGGGCAGGAGACTAAGACTTTTGCAATGTGAATAGGTAGTTCATCTTTTTGGCCCCATTAAAAATAAAGTCACTAAGTCATTCTATATAACCAGTATAGAACTCTCTGTTTTTTGTCCGTGCTTCGTCCGTCTGTCCGTAAACAACTCATTTAACTACTATCTCTCAAGAACAATTATAAGTGCTGCCGAAAAAAATTGTCCCATGTGACGGTGTTTTTAAACTGTGGCTTAAATGCTTGTGACTAATAGCTTTGGATTTTATTTTAGTTTGTGTTTGCTTGACTTAAAATGGTTATTGAATACAATCTATTGATTAGTGTAATATTTTGTAGTAAAATAGGGAAGATTTGTAATGAATAGGGATTGTTTTCTTGATATTGACACTGAATTGGTAAGTAGGATTATTATCGTTGATAAACATTTTCTGATATTACTGATTGGATTGAATGTAACGGTCATTACATATGGGTTAAAGATTATGCAATCACTTAATAATCATTTTGTTTCATTGGTAATTTTAACGTACATATTTTGTTAAGCACATGTACATGTATGCTAACGTTTTTCATTAAAGGCTAAGATGTAGCTTTATATTTCATAACATCAAGGGAAGAAACTGGTTGAAACGATGTTCATTAAAACAGATTATAGTTCTACATTAGTGATAATGCTGAATGTTGATGCATATATGTACAACTACCTAGTTTTTTTAGGTCACTGAGACGAAGTCTCAGTTGACCTATTGCAATCGCCTTTTGTCCGGCGTCGTGCGTCGTGCGTCGTGCGTCGTAAACAATTTACATTTTCAACTTCTTAAAAACTGCTGAACTAAATTCAATGTAATTTTACAGGAAGCTTCCATGGCTGAGGGTGAACCAAAATTGTGAATTATATGGTCCCCACCCCCCAGGGCCTGAGGGGCGGGGCCAAAAAGGATCAAATTTACAAAAGTTTTAAAAATCTTCTCCTCTTCTCCCAGATATGCTGGAATCGAATACTCTTCATAGATGGATAGGTTTTAAGGTTCTTTACCAAAATAGTGAATTTCATGACTCTGGGGTCTTGCATCTCCCCCTGTGGAGGGGGTTAAGTTTACTATAGTTTATTGGCAGAAAAAAACATTTTTTTGCATTATTTGTTTAATTGCCCTACGAAATGATGCAAATTTGGTTGAAATTATCAATATGACATGACTTTTGAGTAGTACGCACATATTGACACTGACTGACCCCCAGGTGCCTAAGGGGTGGGGCCTAAAAGGGTCAAATTGACAAAATTTCAAAAATTCATTTTTTTCACTCCCAGATATGCTAGAATCAAATGTTCTTCGTAGATGGAAGGGTATTAAGGTCCTTTACCGTAATTGTGAATTTCATGACCCTTTGTCTTAGTTTTTTTTCCTGTGGAGGAGTCAAATTTACCATAGGTATATATATGTTAGAAAGGACACTTTGATTTGAATACAAATAATGTTTTATAAAGAAAAAGAACACTGAATCAAATTAATCTTTATTATATATTAATGTATCAATTGTTTCTAAAAGTTATTCAGATCGAAAATTCATAAAAAAAAAATAGTCACCAGTGGGATTTGAACTCCCAATAGATAAAATATCGCTGAGTTACCTCCCTTGCTTTAACAAGACGTTTAGTTTTTTCTGTCCTGTTGCATTCTGGGATTTGCAACAGGTTATAATGGCAGTCTCATTGACAAGGTCTTGCTCAAATAACACTTTAAATTACAGTTGCAGTGATTAGTATTGTAATTTAATACTTATATAACTGTTATTTGGCACCATGCTACATGTTTAATGTTTTGTTAAACCGCAAAATAATTATCTAGTGTCAGAGTGATCTTAGTTTATGTGTCAATCTACAACACGTGTTTGCCCAACGAACACAATCTTGCACGGCATAATATTTTGATGACTGTAATGTATTTGATTTCAATGTGGAAATATTTCTCAATGTTGCTTATGTCTAGTCATTAATGTTGGCTAGACTTAAAAAGTCAATTGGGTAACACAAGGCTTTTTTTTTTATTGATCTCCAAACTGATTTTCACGTGATCACTTGCACACTAAATATTTAACGTCAACCGACCCCATTTGGTACAATTTTGACACATTTATTCTAATATAGAAAATACTAAAGTGAACATTTCAAATCAATGTTGATATTTTACAAAGACAACCTTTTATTTAGTACTTCCAACTGCATGATGAAAACTGGCATTTTGATAAAATGACGAATTATTAGAAGCTCTTTGTTCTTAATTTTCATAAATCTACTAATTACTCATAGTCGGATACCCACGGTTGATTGCACTACACTACGCTTTACTGATAATAGAATCTGTATGATTATGAAAGCATTTTACACTAAGTGACTTATATGTGATATTGTTTACTCCTGACATGTGTAACAAAATAGGGGTCATTATGCAATAATTATATAACAATTACATATTAAAAGCATAACTTGATTATTACTTTATTAATTTGATAAATTTGAAATGAGGATCATTGGTAGCAAGGTAGAATACTTTAATAATATTTTAACAATATAATTTAAATGCACTTGTTGGCCGATGTGTAAATTGCTTTTAGATGGGATGGGTGATTCTTTCAATAGTTTTAACTGCCTTTAATTTGTCCATGTTGCTATTAATTTAAAGTGATAATTGTCGCTTAAAGTTTAAGTCCAACTAATTGGGGCCCCACCTGACCTGGTCAGGTAAACCTGTGCAAGGTTGGTCAAAAGCTGGACAACATGATCAGTTACTAAGGCGAAGCTGCCGGATATAACCTTTGGTAATCTTTGACAAGGGGAGCTCTGTAAATTACCAGATTTTTCTGGGGTTCTTCAGTTGATACCTGGGCAAGCGAGTTGTTAACATCTTAGCCGCTGTCCACGTCAATTCCGTAGCACAACACATTGCAGGCCACTTAGTGAGTGCAGGTTTTTAGGAACTTTGTATATTATAGTACAAGCCAGCTGTATGTTAATTGGATTTTGATTTTGATAACAAAGACTTCTTTGAAACGAAAGAACCTGGAGTTGATTTAATTAATTGGACTATTTAATTAATTAATCTCATTAAAAGAAAGACCATGTTACACATGGTTAGAATTACTTCAAGATTTGTAGACATGACATGGTTAGATTTACCTCAAGATTTGTAAAATTATGCCAGAAAAGCACTTGTTTCCTGAACAAAGTTTCTTGTTATGATAATGTACATGTATATGTTAATTCCATAATATTAATGACACATAATTGATGGTCACCTTCTCGGTATTACATTTTTAATGAAAAAAGGCAAATTGTTTGCAGTATCTTTTGATATCGATGCCAACTATATTTAAGCTTATGAATTTTACACCTGCAACAATTAAATTCACACTTAATGACCAGATGAGTAGGCCCCAATACTTTTTAGCTTGTCTCTTTAAGGAAGATGGAGAGCTAATGTCGTGTCAGGGTTGGTTTTTCAAATGTTGAGATATTGTTGCAAGTGTTGAAAGCATAATGTTATGGTAGTATGGTCCCTGTAGTGGTATAAACTATCCCCTGCTGGAGTCAAAGTAGCAGATTTCTTTGAGGGGGGGGGGGGGGGGGGGGGGATCTTTTCAAATTTGGTCTTACAATAATTTTGCGTTCAGTATTAGGTATAAGCTGATGAAAGACATTAATACATCACTTTATAATTGTACTAGGTTGCTGATATTTGGCAATAGAGTTCGTTTGGGGTTACACTTGACTTTCCCTTCTTGAGTAGAAAAAAAAAACCATGTGAAAATGCTCACATCAAACGAAGTATTATGTGATGTAGGAATTAAAGAGTAACTTCTATACTTTCCAAACTAATATCAAGCATGCATGATTAACGGTGGTAAAAGTGTCTGACATTCTATCAATAAAGCAGCACACACTTCTGGGCCTCACAAAAAAGGAATTGGTTGTGTCAACAAGGACGATAATTTTTTTATCTGTTCGTTGAAGAATGCTTTGTATATACATTAGAAACAAAACGCGCAAAATAAAAACGATCTGAATTTGGAGAACTTTACTAGGTGATACGTAATGTATACCCTGGAGAACTTTACTAGGTCATACATAATGTATACCCAGGAGAACTTTACCTATCAATTACCGGGAAAGCTTCATCTGAAGTGGCTAGCTACACTGTGCACGTGAGAGGTACATAAACAAGAGGCCCATGCAAAATACAATGGTACCAATTTTGAAACTGTCTGTTGGCATAGTAATGGAATCCTGGCCTCTGATTGGTCGAAATTTAGATATTGTTGGCTTTGGGTGAAAATTGGTACACATAGGGGTATTGAGGGAGGCCGAATACAATGATACCAATTACGAAACTGTCCATTGCCATTGTAACAGAATCTTGGCCTCTGATTGGTCGAAATTAAGATATTTTTTTATTTCAATGAAAAATAGTACGTAAGAGTATTGAGGGAAGCCAAACACAATGGTACCACTGATGAAACTGTCCGTTGCCATGGTTGCGGAATTATTGTTCATTTTCGGTGAAAATTCGTACACACAAAAGTACCACTTATGAAACCATCCGCTGTGACGGTAAAGAAATGGAGGTTTCTGATTGGTCAATTTTCCTCAATTTTGTAAGAGTTCTGTGAAAATTAATATATAGGGGTTTTGAGGGAAGCCGAAAACAAGGGTATCACTTATGAAACTCCCTTGGCATGTTATATTTAGATTATTTAATGACAAACATTTGTCCAACAGCTCTTGTTATTTTTAGAAAAACTTTCTCCAATTGACACAATTTCTCCGTCAAAATGTAACAATCCCAAGTTAACGTTAGAATCATTTTAATTTACAAGATAGAAAGTGTAACAATTTTTTTTATATTTTGCAGAAAGATGCCTCGTAAGAAGAATTGGAAGAGTGCCTTGGCGAAGAAGAGCAATAAACATAGACTCGTGGATACTGGCCACGTTAAAAATAGTATCATTGACTTGACGAGTGACTGTGTGACGAGTGACGGACCTGTTAAACTCGTGGATACTGGCCACGGTAAAAACAGTATAATTGGACGGGGGGATACCGCCTCCTTAAAAAGGGTACCATTTGAGCCTTTGGCCGCCACTAACACAACTATTTTGCCTCCGGGCGCCAATTATGCAACTATTTTGCCTTTGGGCGCCAATCACGAAACTATTTTGCATTCGGGCGCCAATTACGCAACCATTTTGCCTTCGGGCGCCACTGATGTGACAAACTTCCTTCGGAAACCATTGATTTAACCAATCTGCCTTCAGCACCACTGATGTAACAAAACTGTCTTTGGGCACCACCAGTGTGCAATCTTCCATCAGTAATACTCAGCGAAGATTATGCAAACAATTATATATCTCCATGAACTTCGGTTCAGTTCACCAGGCCAGTGAAAGATTTCCACCGGTTTCAAGGGGAATGCAATGTACGTGTACTTGCAATAGTTTATTGTCACTTGTTTATCTACATACTGAACAATACCTCTCATCAGAGGTGCAGCACATTGATGATATTCTGCTAGAAGGTGATGAGTTATTCAGGTTAAGAATGGCAGAGTTAAAATCCACAGAAAAATTTGTTTCTAAGATGCTTCAGTTTAACGAACTCCCTCCTCGAGTGTTTTTGTCAGGGAAAAACTATGAAGTTCACTACCATGATCAGATATATGGATGTGTTACACATTCTGAATGGCATGATTCACAAGACACAATGAACTTACAGGAAGGTGTCGGCAGATTGTTTTCCAACTACAAGCAAGGTCTTATAATTGTTGGAGGGATTTGCTCAGCAGTGTATCTAGATAGCAACAAACATCCATCAATATTTGATTCTCACTCTCATGACGATGATGGTTTGTCAGGTGTAGATGGGAGAGCAATGGAAATGAAATTTCACAACATAAGTCATTTGTTAGATTTCATGTTTTCATTTTATCAGAGTGCCAACATCTCTATGAACAGTCAGTTTGAAATTCAACCAGTTACCATAAGCGAAGTAAGTGACGAAAAACAAACCACAGAAGCCAGAAAGTCTTTACTGGATAAGTACTTTGATGACCAAACTCTAAAGGCAAAAAAGAAAACATCTGGAGTTGCAAAGGCAGACAGAAAACAATATATGAAAGAATATATGCAGAAGAGAAGAGAAAGCTCAGGTTTTAGAAAAAGAGAAATAGAAGTAAAACAAAAATCAAGGAAAAATTTGGAAATCAAACAAAAAGAAAGAGAAAGCACACTGAAAAGCATGACAAAAGCAAGACAAAGCAAAAAATTTCAAGACCAAGAACTTAAAGCAAAACAAAAATCAAGGGAAAATTTAGAAATCAAACAAAAAGAAAGAGAAAGTACACTGAAAAGCATGACAAAAGCAAGGCAAAGCAAAGAATTTCAAGACCACGAACTTAAAACAAAGCAAAAATCTAGAGAAAATTTGGAAATCAAACAAAAAGAAAAGGAAAGTACACTTAAAACCAAAAGGAAAGCAAGACAAAGCAAAGAATTCCAAGAACTTAAAGCAAAACAAAAATCAAGGGAAAATTTAGATATCAAACAAAAAGAAAGAGAAAGCACACTGAAAAGCATGACAAAAGCAAGACAAAGCAAAGAATTTCAAGACCAAGAACTTAAAGCAAAACAAAAATCAAGGGAAAATTTAGAAATCAAACAAAAAGAAAGAGAAAATACACTGAAAAGCATGACAAAAGCAAGACAAAGCAAACAATTTCAAGACCACGAACTTAAAGCAAAGCAAAAATCTAGAGAAAATTTGGAAATCAAACAAAAAGAAAAGGAAAGTACACTGAAAAGCATGACAAAAGCAAGACAAAGCAAAGTATTTTGTGATAATGAAATCAAAAGAAAAAGGATTTCAAGAGAAAATCCATTTGTAGTTGAAAATGAAAGACTAAAAAAACAAGAAAAAAGGAAAGTCCTTCGACAACCAGAAAGAATTAAAGACAGAATTTCTAAAGCAAAGAAAAGGAAAGTTGCTCTATTTTCGGAACATGAAAGAACATTAAGTAAAAAAAGGAAAGTGGGACACTCAATAGATGAATGCATACAGAAATTTCATGCAAAAGTTGCAAATGGTCCAATTTATTTTTGTACCTGTTGTCACCAAACATGGTTTCGTAAAAGTGTTGTACAACTTGCAAAAGCTCGAATTTCTACACAAAGCAAAGCGATGTGTACTGGCTTGACCTCAGTTGATGGACATGAATGGCTGTGTTCCACATGTTTAGCATCGCTAAGAGAAGACAAAACACCTAGATTGTCTGTTGAAAAGCACATGTCATGGCCTAAGAAGCCTGAGGTTCTCAATTTGCATCCTTTGGAAGAAAGGCTAGTATCACAAAGAATACCTTTTATGCAGATACGTGAACTTCCAAGAGGTGGTCAGCTATCAGCAAGAGGAAATATTGTCAATGTTCCTGTTGATATACAACCAACTGTCAATGCCCTTCCAAGACAAAATGATGAACATGTTACTGTCGCAGTCAAATTAAAAAAAAACGCTTATCTCACAAGACTTCATGTTTCTCGGAAAACATTCGCCCAAATGCTGTAATTAATGCATTGAAATGGCTCATGGAAAACAGCGATCTTTACAAAAACTCAAGTATAAAGATTGATCACACTTGGGAGAAGAAAATCACAAATACTAATGTTGAGACTGTTACAGAATTAACAGGAAATTCCTTGTCAAAAGATGATCGTGACTCTGAAGAAACATCAGATACTTTTTGTGAGATTTCTGCAGAAGATTCAACTCAAGGAAACTCAGACACACTTGTTGATGAAGCAGATATTGACACAAACAAGATTTATGTCTTTGCCCCAGGAGAAAACCAGAAACCTATTAGTCTTTATGAAGATAAGGTTGCAGAATACCTGTGTTTTCCTACAATATTTTGCGGAGAAAAACGGATGGATAGTGATGACCGAGATAGAAATGTGTTTTATAGTGACATTGCTAAATGGGAATTGAGAAGTGTTGCCCGCAGGGCTGCTCAATCTGTTCCGAACATCTTTTTTAAACTGAAGAAAATTCAGATCAAGCAAGTTGCTGACAAAGTAAATCTTGCAGTAAGAAGATGCAAATCTGATGGCAAAAACATCACTGCAGGACAAGTGCGAAATGAATCTACGGCAAATAGCATTGTCAGACTGAATGAAGGGTATTATATTTTTAGAACACTGAGGAATTCACCTGCATACCTGTCATCAAAGAAAAAGGATGCATTTGCAATGATTAGACAGCTTGGTTTGCCTACATGGTTCATGTCATTATCATCGGCTGACACAAGATGGCCAGACCTTCTTAAAACCCTGGCAACACTTGATGGAAATATTTTGACGGATGAAAAGCTTGCATCACTGGATTGGAACACCAAATCAAACCTGGTGAAAAAAGATCCCGTTACCTGTGCTAGATATTTTGACAACAGAGTACAAGAGTTCATCACCACTGTCCTTAGAAGTGCTCACAATCCTATTGATCAGTATCTGATGTTTTCAGAAGGATTGAGTTCCAAAAACCGAGGCTCACCACACATTCACATGCTTCTTTGGACACATGATTCACCAAAGTATCCAGAGGATGATGAGAAATCATTAGTGGAATATGTAGACAAATATATCACATGTTCATTACAAGCAGAGGATCCAAATCTACAAAGCCTCATTGACCTTCAAGTACACAAACATTCAAAAACATGCAAAAAAGGTGGAAAATCTGTGTAGATTTTGCTTTCCGCTACCTCCGTTGTCAAAAACTATGTTATTGGAAACTCTAGACACAGATGTTGAAGAATACAAAAAAAAGTACAATGAACTGCAAAAGAAGATGAATGACTACAAAGATGGTTGTGACATGCAGTTTGAAACGTTTCTGAACGATGTTGCTGAAATGCCATTTGAAGAATATGTTAAGTGCATCAGAGCGTCACTGAAAGGCCCAAAGATTTTTCTTAAAAGGCAACCATCTGAAATGAGAGTCAACTACTACAATAAAGTTGTTCTCAAGGCTTGGAGTGCCAACTTGGACATCCAGTTTGTTCTTGACCCATATGCCTGTGCAACATACATAGTTTCCTACATAAGCAAATCCCAGAGAGGTGTCAGTGCAATGCTAGAGAAAGCATCACAAGAAGCAACTGAAGGAAACATGGACCTGAAGCATCAAGTGAGACATATTGGCAACAAATTCCTGAATTTTGTAGAGGTCAGTGCTCAGGAAGCCAGCTATCTCATTCTCCAAATGCCTTTGACACAAGCTTCTCGAGATGTGATATTCATCAACACCTCAATACCTGATGAAAGAGTCTTCCTTCTGAAAACGGAAAATGAGTTGAATGATCTACCAGAAAATTCCACAGACATCCATGCAACCAGTATGATCGAAAGATATTCAAAACGTCCTAAGCAATTAGAACACTGGTGCTTGGCTGATTACGTTTCACAATTAGAAGTAACTTTCCCAAAAGAAATGGAAAAGCCTGAACAAAGAGCAGACAAAAATGATGATGAAAATGAAGCTAAAGATGATGATGATCAACTTGACAATGGAGACACTTCTGAAAGTGAAACCGATAGCGAGACCTTTACAGAGGAGGACATCATTGTAAAGTTGAAAAATGGCATCAAAATTAGGAAACGTAAAAACAACAGGGTTATCCGATTCGTAAGGTTTAGCAGAAAAACCAATGCAGAAAATTATTTCCGAGGAAAACTACTGTTGTATTTGCCATGGCGAAACGAACAAAAAGACCTTATCGGCAACTCTGACAGTTATGAACAACAATATACAAAAAATGCTGCAAAAATTGAAGTAAAACAAAAACTGTATGAACACTTTATGGAAGAGTTAGAGCAAGCAAAACAACTAGCAGAAGAAGACTCAAATGATTATGATGAAGTTGCTCCAAACACAGAGCAGATTGAAGCTGAAGACGCAGAAGAAGGTGATTCATCCATTTTGACCCAGATACTGTTCAACATAAGGAATTTGATATTGGACCTGAAATTGGCCTCAGTTCAAAACCAGCAGATTCCGAAGCGAGTGTTGTTCGCATGCCCGATGACCAGTACCATAAACTGCTCCAATCTCTCAATTCTGAGCAAAGAGAATTTCATAATCACATCACAAAATCATTAAGAGACCAACAAGAACCACCTTTTGCCTTTCTTACCGGTGGTGCAGGTACAGGAAAATCTGTAGTCATTGATGCAGTGTATCAGACATTACATAGAATGTTGTGTTCTGAAGAAGGTGAAGATCCTGATGATATACGTGTTATGTTATGTGCATACACAGGCAAAGCTGCATACAATATTGGTGGCACAACCATTGCATCTGCATTCCACAAAAAGATGTATCAAACTCAGCAGCATATGCATGCCGATGAACTTAACTCTTTCAGGACAAAGTTCAAAAATTTGTCGGTTGTTATCATCGATGAGGTTTCCATGGTTGGCAATAAGCTGTTAACCTTCATCAATGAAAGACTTCAACAACTAACTGGCAGGAAAACAGACTTTGGCGGAATCAGTGTTATTGCTGTAGGTGATTTATATCAGCTGCAACCTGTTGCTGACTCATGGATTTTCAAAGAACTTTCAAAACCAGGTCAAGGCTTGACAACAAACCTATGGAAGAAACATTTTAGAATATTTGAACTGAAAGAGATCATGAGACAGAAAGGAGATATTCAATTTGCAGAACTTCTTAACAGACTGCGTCATGGCCAGCTATCTGCTGAAGACCGTGTGTTACTGTCAGAATGCAAGGTAGAACAAGGACATGAAAACTACCCAAACTCTATCCCGCATTTGTTCATTGAAAACAAATTTGTAGATGAATTCAATTCCACCCTTATAGAAAAACTTCCTACAAACAAAGTCAATGTCAAGGCTGACGCAGACATTCTATCTCAGACCAAAATCCCAATAGAGGTTAAAAAAAGGTTGATTCAAACCCTACCTGACAAACAATCGTCTACTGGACAGCTCAAATCTATCTCACTATAGCTTTTGACATGATATATGATATATCTGTAAATCTTGAAGTGAGTGATGGTTTAACCAATGGGGCAATATGTATAGTAAAACACATTGAATACAAAGGTTCAAATACAAGACCTGCAATTGTATGGGTTACTTTTCATGACCAGAAAGTTGGAGCTTCAAGAAGAAATCAGTATAGGCATCTTTATTCCTCGGGTATCGACACTACATGGACTCCAATTTTTGAGACAAAAAGGACTTTCCTATACAACAGGAAAACATATGAAAGGGTTCAGTTTCCACTTCAACCATCAGCAGCAAAAACTGTTCACAAAGCGCAAGGCGCTACTCTTGATTCTGTTGTTGTGAGTTTGACTCAAACAAGAACACGGAAGATACCACACATCCATTATGTTGCACTTTCCAGAGTGAAATCCCTGAACCAGCTTTTTATCCTTGATTTCAACGAGAAGAGCTTAGCCAAAGATGATGCAGTTGATGCAGAAATGCAAAGACTAAGAGAACATGCATTAAAACTGTGTTTTACATCTCTATACAATATTGAAGCACAAATTAAATGTTTGTTTCACAATGCGAGATCTCTTCACAAACATGTTAATGACATAAAGGCAGATCCAAATATCCATGCTGCAGACTTGATTGGAATCGCAGAGTCCAGACTTTGTGCCAGAGATACTGATGACTCTATGGCGTTGACTGATTATCAGATCTATAGAAATGATTCTCATAGTGCAGGTGCAAGACCATACCATGGACTTGTTGTATATGTGAAAAACAACCCAGAAGTCTGCCAGTTTCTTCCATTCTCGTCTGGAAAGATAGAGTTTAGTCTTGTGAAAGCTAAAGCATGTTCTCAAATTTTACAATTTGTAGCTGTCTATAAACAGCCTTCATGTCCATTTCATTTGTTCTCTACTGTTCTTCAGACACATTTGCTGCCACACATTGACCCCAATGAGAAGATTATGATAATGGGGGACTTCAATATTGACTTACAAAAGCATCCAAAAAACTTTGTAAACTTCATGGAAAACACTTTCAACTGCAAACAGGTTCTATGTGAACAAACAACTAAGTACCATACACAAATAGAGCATATTTACACAAATTCAGTCTGTCTGCACAACAGTGTCCTAGAAGCATACTGGTCTGATCATTATATGCTTTACAGTGCTATTAATTTAGAGTAGCCTCAGTAGATGATCAAACCCGCCATAACTCCATTCTCCTATCAAATATGTGTTGCCTCATTTCCATTTTAGTGAATGAGAAAAACATATATTTGGTTGTGGACTGGAACACTGAGTGGTTTCAGTTTTACAGGGTTTACACTCATTATCTGATACTCATGGTTCATCTTCCTTCACTCACTCGCATGTTAATGTGAGAGAAAGTGAAGGGTGAATCAGATCAATCATCACCAGCATCTGACAATGCCATTCACATGGAAATCTGTGTAATCCTGGTAATGCAAAATAAACAAATAGTCATATTACAGAGGACGACCTGATATATTATCAATAACTTGTGGTCTAGGTTACCAGGATAGTGATTGTTTGACTATGCTTGGTGTTTTATGTCTCTTATAGAACTTTTAGTATAACTTTTGTATTATACAGACACTGGTTAAATCTTTTGTGAACTAATAATAGCCTCTAAATAACTCAATAATTTGTTACTTGCTATAACAACCTTAAGACAGGGAAATAGAAACCAAGCAAAAATGATACAGACTGGGATTACACAGGTTTCCTTATGATAATTAGCAGAGATATTATGTGGTATGGTTTTTGATATGTATGTTTTTGCAATTATTTCTAATGTCGACATTGTTGATGTGCAAGTATATTTATTGTTAATAACTACATTGTACTAGTGTTCACTTTGCAGAACATTTATTAGAGAACTGAACATTTCTAGGCTGAAATATGTTTTGACGTATAATTACCAAATAGCATATCATTAAATGATTATGAAAAAAAAAACATGTTTACTGATGATACTCTTGTTTTGACCATTACAGGTTTTCAAATACATGCAACATGTGTTTCTTTTGTCTTATCACATGTTTTTATTTTAGATGAATCTGCAATTTCCTTTTACTGCGTTGAAACAAAGATATGTTGCCATTTCATATCTTGATGACTGAATTACATCAATATTTCCATAAGGATCCTAACTGCACAAATGCCAAGAATTTTGTGGGGCTTTATGTAGTTGTATGTACTTAACCCATTTTGTATTATAAATCATTATATGTGTTTAAAGTGGCTAAGATCATGAATTGATTTAATTTTAAATCAGAGTCTCAGTTTTCACTGTGGTATATAAAATACTACTGCTCTTATTATGTTAGCTAACAAGTACATTTCATGTTTTTGAGGAATGTTTCTTTTCAAAATATAGTTCTTTTATATGATATGCAATGCTATATTGTTTGTTTATAATTTGATGATATAACTTGTTGCAGTAAATGTGTATTTAGGATATGAAACATCTCTTTTTTCATGCATTTCTATGCATATTTTACACCCTCAATACTTAATAATTAGATATCTTAAACACATATCTGCTTTGTGTTTTATTTTATAATCAAATTACCAAGCAATTGCATGCAAATTATTACTTAATAATCAGTTGTCAGTTACATATACCACAACTTAAATTTATAATAATGATGTTCTGACAACAACCATGTAATGAAATATTCTTCCTTACATAAAATACATATGTATATATTTGTATTGATAAGATACCTCACTGTAATACATTTATATTTCCCATATATTTCTAGTTTACACCCTCAATACTTAGATATCTTAGACACATGTCTGTTTTGTATTTTATTTTTAATCAAATTACCAGACAACTGCATGTAAATCATGTTTTAATATTCAGTTGTCACTTACATAAATACCACAATATAACTATCTATTAATAGGGTTCTGGCTAAAACCATTGTGATGAAATACATGTATTCAATGTATATATAAAGTTTGGTATTTACAATAGGAAACCTCACTGTAATACAACCTTGTTTGCTTTTTATTTTGTAAACATGTATATCTAATGCTAATTAATAATTTCTATTCATATTTGAATGTAATGTTATTGAAAAAATATATGTTATGTTATGAAAATAATTCATCATTGTAATTGATCAAATTGAATGTTGTACTGTCAAAGTTACATAGGTATACAATTCATATCATTTCTTTTTTACTCTTAAATCAATATTCTTACTAGTATATATGTTTTATTTATACAATGCATGTGTATATATACTTATGAAGTTATTGAATGTCTCCAGGATTGCATCAACAATTGTTATCCCATTAACCATGAGTTCAATCATTAATGATGTGCATACTTTGCTTTTATGAATATATAACATAACAACCTGTTTTATATGATGATGATTGAAGTACATATTATAAACAATAGTGTACCAGTCTGTTCCACAGTACCACCAATGCATACATTGATTTGTTAAAATACAAATCTGAACAAATCCTATGGTAAGTATATGTATGAAGGGTGTCACTGGCCTGTCCGTAAAGGACGGTAAACTTCCCTCCATAAAACGATAAAACAAAACCACTGGCAATGTAGACAACATTACTGGATATGGTTGGTTATATATGTGGACAGATACCATCATGTTTCATATACATGTATATATATATTGTAATATAACTTATCATAATTTAAGAACAAAAATTGTTGATGCAGTCCATGAGCATGCATTGTATTCAATGTTTCATTACTTCAAGCAATCAAAATAGTATTTCCAGCATTCACTTATCTCAAAAATTGATATTCCATTTCTGTAAAAATTTTGACATGAGTTGTAAATAAAATGTATAAATCTTTATCAATTGGTTTGTTCTTTTGCAATGGAAATTATCCAGGTATGAACACATATATATATACAGTTGAACCTGTTTAACTAGAAGTTGTCTATATCAAATAAAAAAATCTAAAACTCCACAATGATATAAATATGGTCCAAACAATTTCAAACAATTTTGCTTTGCTGGATTCATATCTGAATTCAAATGTCAAAAGTCTCAAAATGTGATATCTAAACAAAGAACATTACCTTTTCAAATTCGAGCATTATATTGCATCATACTCTCATTTACTGATGTAAATATTGGATGGAAAAATTGTGAAGTGAAAGACTTTCAAGAAAAAGAATTCACCATTATTCAATGTATGTTGTCATTTAATTGATTGTCCAGATTTGTTAATCTAAGGGAAGTAACTCTCATAGATGCACGTACCATGCTCGGAAGTGACGACATCTACTATCCATCATTCTATAAATAAACACACGTGCTGTATCCATAAAAAAAAACTTAACAAACAGTGGTCACTCTTTGTTTAATAAAAGCTATATATGTTGGGTATCATCATGTGGGAAATAAGATATCAAGGCAAATATACTGTTGTATTCTGTGTCAGAGAATAATTATACAAATTGGTCCAGTGTCAGGCGGGAACTGATGTTACAAAGAACAATGCACTATAACTATCTAAGCATTACAATGTCGTATACATGATACAGGGCCTAACAATTAATAGCTTGCGATATCAGGTAGAGCCATGAAGCCGGGGTCTGTCCGGAATTCAGATTGTCAGTGACCTCAAGGTTGCAGACCTGTCGATTTGCTTTACCTATTAATCTGATAAACACTACTATATGAATAATGGTACACTAACGTTAGTTGTCTCCCTTTAACTGTTATATACACTGAACACGCAACTGCGTCACAAACAAGTCACGTGACATACTTCCAGCGTAAAACCACAGACACTGCAAAAATGGTGACTCCGTCAAAGATTCAGAAGACAGGCCATACACCTGACCGTACACAAAAATTCTCCGGTTATATACACAACGTTACACCTGTAAAGCAGTCTGCTAAGGGAACTACCCGTTATTTCAATTGTATTCTGCAATCAGATGGCAGATCCTACCATGACGTGGTAAACTTCTCTCCAGAAAACAGGGAGCTGTTCGTCCGTGCACCGGATAAAGGCACTGCTGTGGTACTGCGAAATGTTTCCAAGGCTTTGAGTTAGTACCGCTATTATTATAATAATTTCCATCTTCCACTGACATTTTCACTTATCTCTGGTATTTACATTATAGGACTACTTGAACTTGCATTTGGATTTCCGTATTCAGAAAGATTTCACATATTTACACATCTAAGCCATCACCATTCCCTACGCGTAAGCAATTTATATTGTCGGTATTTAGGAGTCTGAAAATAATCTTCCCATTTATAATTGATCCCCGCCATTCTGGTAGGTAATTTTGCAACACGGCCGTGCCAAATTAATATTGATAAAAATTACATAGCTTGTCAATATTAATCAATATCAATAATAGCGGTCCTATAACAAAATGCAGAACAATATACATATACAATATACATATATCCCTCAACACACACGCATGCACGCACACATATGGGTGGATTTGGCTTATAATCTTCAATATCATGAAGGCAAGCCATTAACTATAAGAAGAAGAATATTTGCCTTACAGTAATATATAAATAACTTTCCATTTTTAGATCTATACTGTACGTATTTAATTTAGTTTGGAATCCGATAATTATAAAAAAAAAATCCTAATTAAAATCCGGATTTACCGACTTCCAGTTTAGCAATTATACTACATCCATTGACAGTCGATAATATCGAAGTCGAATAATACAGTTCAAACTTTAAGATGATATATCTTGAGTTAGCCACATAGGATCCAAAATTCTACATGGAAACAATCGAGCAGTGTATTAATATAAAAACCCATTAAAATTGTTTTTGCCAAATCCAAAATGAGCCTGCCATCGTGCTTTTACGACACCTACCCAGGGTAGCACGCTACGATAATCATGCTTATTTAACGTTTTCAGATACTGAAATTTATAATTTTGATGTAAAAATTGTGTTATATTAATTCTAGACCCTTGTAGCATATGAATAAAATGTGCAAGTGTCATATTTTCCAAAAATAATATGAAACGAAGCAGTAAATGCTAGAGACCATGTTTACTTTTTCTGTCAACAACTAGAAATTGAGTTATTTCCCTTGCACTAGGCCCTACAGTACAGTCGTGAAATTTAGCAACGGTCGCTATATTAATAGGTGGAGCTTCGACTGATTGTTTGGAGAAAATGGCTGCAAGCGCTAGCATTGTATTGTGAAAACATTGTTTTTGCTTGTCAGATAGGGCCTACCGGTAGTTGTCTATGTAATTAAAACAATTGTGACATTCATAATTATTGCGCTTCTAATGTTTTGTTATCTGAATAAGGTTAGGACGATGTAAATTGTAATTATCACACGAACAGCTATATATAGAGGGATAACACTATTACACCTGAGCCACCTGTTTTTAAATTAACATCCACCATCCCAGAATCAGATTAGTCAGAGTTGAATGGCTCTTTTAATTGACCCACAGGGTGTTCTACCAATTAATGTCGATGAGGAAAGCTAAAAGCTGGGTTTTGGACAACATTGACACTTGGTCTAATTTCAGATATTGTTACAATATTAAGTATGTTTGTGTATAGCAATATAAGGTACATCAAAGTAGTATATATTAATAGTATCCATGCATGAGTTAAATCAACTTGCCCCTCAAATCAGCCTGATGCATAAAGACAATAAATATTTTAATACTGTACTGTATGCGATCAAAAATATTTATGTATTATAGTATAAATTAATAATTCGCGTTTATGCTCTAATACATAATACGATGTATAGAGAATATTCAATGCAAAGTTTCATATGCAGATATATCTTATATCTTGCTTAAACAATACCTTTCTGCAAACAATTGTGTAGTAATACTTTCTCTTTTTCTTGCAGGTTTTACTTCTGCCAGTGGCTCAAGTATAAAATGCAACAGAAGTACTCTACTGGACTCTACATCAGTAAACTACCAAGCAAAGCCTCCAGAACAAATTAATGCCAACACATCAGTTGTGACTGTTGATGAAATAATAAAAACTAGCACAGTTGGTGATTATGTATGTATGCTATTATCATTGTGATTTATATACCTAGAAAATATTTAAAATAAAAAGAAAAATAATTATCGAACATTTCACCAATTCCCAGATATCATCGATATGTTAAGTATTAAATTTTGTGCAATTTCAGTACTTAATATTGATAAAGTCCATGATGAATGCTTTTTCTTTGAAAATAAATCTCACAACATTCAATTGCTCAGTCAAAAACATCATTAAATAGAACAATAGACTTTGCATAAATCTTTCTATGACATAATGCTCATTATGGGACTTTTTTTTTTTATACATTAGCAAATTTGTTAACTGATTACAATTTCCCATTGTAGGTCACAGTCTCTGGGAAAATTGTTGATGTGGACAACATCAACCAATAAATAACAACAAAGACAGGCAAAGTCTTGCATATGAAAAACGCTACAATAGCTGATCAAACTGGAACCATCCGACTTTGTCTGTGGGACACCCACATAAAAGAAGTAGAAATTGCAAACTGTTACGAAATACAGAATGTTGCAGTAAAAGACTTCTCAAACAAGAAATATATCAGTTCAAGTAACAAAACTGTCTTTAAGCCAATAAAAGATATTGGATGGGTAATGGAGATCCCAACTGCAACGCAACAAACAATCATTGGTACACCAGCTATAGTAGCTGTATCCATATCAAACGCATGTGGGCACTGTGGCTTCAAAATTGACATGGCTATATCAGTTTTTGAAGAAAGTTCAACTATTAAATGTCAAAGTTGTAGGCTGAGAATGAAGACCTCTACATGCCGAAAAACACACCCCATGACACTTCAGATGCCAACTTCTGATGTCAAATATTCAGTCTTTAACAACACAGTTACAGAATTCTTAGAAACCATAGACAGACCAGACCTCCTCAATGATGGCGACAGCCTGGAAGAGTGGTTACTGTCAGTTGAACTAAACCTCACCACAAATGACAATGCAAACACCATTATTAAGATGGAACTAAATAGAAATTAAACTTTCTCGCAGTCTGCACCTTGTTTAAATTTCAGTTCAATTTACCAAGTTCAACTAATATTTCAGTAGTTAACTGTAGTATTAAATATTAAACTTTCAATAACATGATCCTTTAAACATTTTGTTAACAACTATTTTATAGTTGATCTCGTCAATTGTTCGGACGCCTATTAAACTATTATATGTGGTAGGGTTGAAACACAAATGTGCCTTTCATTCCTTTTATTCACCATAAATCACATTTTTTTGGTCATCTGACCAGGGTTTTTTTTGCGGTTAATTATTTTTTCCATTTCCTTTATCTGTAGATTGATAGTTGTAGCTAGTCTTCATTTCATTTCCATTTTTGACAGGAAAAGGAGCCCAAATGGTTATCTGATCTAGATCTATTAAAACAACATACAAATGTACTCTGAACATTTTATTTTAGTGAATATTGCTAAAAACAATCTTTATTGCTTTGTGAAATATATAACAAAACATCTTTTCATTCAAACATACGTTACATGCTTTGTTTATTTTGTGATACTTTGTTTCTTTTGTGAATTATGATAAAATTTATCTTTTTTGTATAGCAAACATTTTCCTTAACCCAATACATTAATTTTGTTTCACAATAATTAATTGCACACCTTGCCCAAATTCCACATTACTGTCTACAGCTGATACTTGTGTAATAGTTTATTATCCCCTCGCGACGAAAGGTTTACTGATAGTCCGGAATCGTCATATTTAAGTTTGTCCTGACAACTACAACTAAACCAATCCGCTGATTCCAATCAAACTTCACACAAATATAGACTAGAGAACCATGTGTACATCTATCTGCGTGCAGCTGTTCAAATTCTGATAATTTCCTTGCCATTGTTATTGGTCGCTATTAATTAACATGTTTTTGTTGTCGGAATAATTTCTCCTAAACCTGTCGACCTATTTTCACTAAACTCAACATCAATGTTTGGGAACATGTATACATGTGCATAGTTTCAATTTAAATCAACATTTATATTTTGTAACAAATTTCTAACATAACTTTTCTATAAAATATACAACAAACTAAACATACTGCTCAAAACCTTTTTGAATTTATATATTTCAATGAATCCACACTATTTCAGTGTTTGAAATAATTACAGATTACGACAATCACCTTGCTATGTTGACTAGAGTTAAAGAAAACATGCCAGTGTCCCCATTATAGACCACAAACCTCAACAAATCTATTTTGATAAGACCGTTCAGTTTCTAACAATAAGTTTGTAACACAGTAACAGTAAAATTAAGCCTTATATATGTTAAAACATATGTTCATATTCTTAAAATGTTTCATTTTCTTGACGTTGTCCAATAGCAGCGTGCTTTTGTATCATACATTTTGATTGTTGCATTTTCATTTCTCAAATTTCCATGCAAATTGGTAATCAAGCTGAAAACCACTATGTGCATTCTTATCAAAACCAATTAAATTGTTTATTAATTACATTTTTACTGTATTTGTTATTATTTATGTGTCAATTACATCATTTCGTGTCTTCTCTAATTATCATATATTTAAAAAAAAAACATTACTTGCACTGCATAATGCAAGTTATTCTGTAAACTGACCTTGTCTACATCAACATTTTGTGAAGCCTTGTGTTACAATGTATTGTTATAAATATTCATCTCAACATTCCCATATTTCTCTTTCATGTCAAACATCAGGTGACCATTAAGGCCCATGGGCCTCTTAATAAACAAATGTTTTATTTAATTTTATCAACAACACATTACAAATACATGCCCATTTAAACTTACAAGCATGCACCATATCCATTTAAATAGAATTCGATATGTTCATACACGTATTAATATATGGTTAGTCATTTTATATGTCTTTACTCACTCACTCACACACTTAAAGACAACAAATCAAACGTACACATCACAATGGTAAACAGTGTATACAATATACACATAAAAGTGTAGACATGAACTTTAAATTGACAGCGCAAAACTGTTTCATTAAATAAAACCACATCATAGAGATCTTAAAATCATTAAAATCATATGTTAAGCCAGTTTTCAAGATTATTTTGTAACTCAACGTTGTTTCGGTCAAGCTGATTAAAATCTAGATGATCATTCTTACTACGTTACATGAACATCTAACAACATCCCATAAGGGGCACGTTCTGATGACCTCAGATAGGTGTGTATTTCCCTTTCAGGGCGAATTTTCTATTTTGCGATGTCGTCGAAGCAAAATATTTCGTCACAAATTGCATCTGAAGCAAACCATTTCGGCACACCGTTTATAGCTATATGCTTTGTGGGACGAAATTACTTAAAACAAATTGACATATTATACAAGCTATGCGCTCTAGTCATGCTAATTCGGACACGTAAAATTCACTTCCAAGATTCTGGAAGTACTCATTTGATTGGCTGATCCAAAAGGTCACCCTAACGTGACCCCTTATGGGATGTAATGGGATGTTGTTAGAGGTTCATGTAAGGTAGTGAGAATGACCATGTAGATCTTAATTAGATTGTGTTTCGGTATGCCTTATGCCTAACTATCAGCAGCCTATGAGCTTTCAGGTCAAACAGTAAATGGTTTTTTAAACTTATTAAATTGATATCTTTTTCTAAACATTTCATTTTTAAACAAATATTGTTTAATCAATAGTAAAATAAGGTTATCTAATACCAAATCTGCATCACTAAAACTGAATTTTCCAAATATAAATAGCTGTTTAATAAAATCGACAAAAATGTTGTTAGCAGCAAGTAGTTGTTTTAATTCAGGTAAAAGAGCACTAATTTTATCACAATCCCAAAAAATGTGTTCAATGGTTTCTGGAAAATTTCTACAGAATGTACATAAATTATCTTGTTTTATACCCATTTTATGTAGAATTGTATTTGTAGTTTAAATTCGATGATTGATTTTGCATTGAAGCCATCTTAGTTTTGTACTGTTATTGGTTTTAAAAACATTTGTAACAATTTCTTTCCATTGGTTTTCCTTGATGTTAAAAATTAAAGACCGTTTTCTTTGTGATAGAGGCTTTGTGTGATTATGACACAAGATTCATGTGTCCCTTTTGTATTTCTTAGTATAACTTTCAAATTTAAAGGTATGTTTGGAAAGCAGATTACTGAAGAGACAGTTTCTTGTTTACTATTTATAAAATGTTTTACAGCTCTAATGGTACCATGAAATGTTAAAAAGTTGGATCTTATACCGTATTTTTGTTAAAATTCTTCAAAATAATAAAAAAAAAAATGACAATATACATTACCCCTTTCCTGAACCATTCTTTGCAGAAAACAGTTGTTTTTGTATGTTATAATTATACCATAAAGGATTTTCACATTTTTTTTCATTGTAAGTATTGGACCCATCTATTGTTTTATACCAAGCTTCCAGAACATCTTTCCAAAACAAATTTGTACATTCTTCCAAAGTAATTTTCAGTTTTTGAAGTCCACAATTTGCCAAAGCAAATTTATCCATATATTTATCCCAAAGAATAAATTTCATAAAACAATATTTATTCAATAATAAAATAAATCATCATTTCATACTGACACTTCTCTCAAACATTATCATTCATGATAAGTAAAAAGTTATTTTTAAAAAGTTAACAACATGTCTGTCTGTATTTTATTTATTTAGTTATGAGTTATTTACAATTGCTGATAAATTCTGTTCCGTAAAAAACTGTACAATACAATTGCTTCTTCGGCATCAGTTGGTGGATTTTAGTTATTTTCTAACATAAGTAAACAACAAATATCAAAAACAGTTTTGTCACATGGAACTGTACTTTTTTGTGTGTATTCTTCCTGGCATACATGTATCTGTTCCATCGATACAGGACACTATTGATGTTGAAACCCATGAAGAGCTGGAATGTAGTACAAGGTAACAGGACGGCCACTCGGTGAGATTCGGTTACGTCTTTGACGTATCCGATGAGCGTTCCATAGATGGACAATTTCGTCAAGCTCATTCTGAAAACAAAATCTTAAATGATAAAGTATTTAGAGGATGGACTTCTTTCTTGTCGTTTGAACTTCCTTTTCACCAGAGGTGACGTTTATACCGCGTTTAGAGGCTAAGACCATATAATGAAAGTTTTACAATTTCCTGCTGTAAAGTGGGACACCCTGTTATGGCATATATTGTCGTCCTACATTTATTGTCGCCGGCGCCAAAATATGCCGAGAAAACTGGTATATATTGTCGCCGGCGACTTGTTGGCAACAGATGTAAACAACTAGCATTATCGCATTATCACTCTTTTTTGGCGTAGTACCGACTAAGACAACAATTCATTATTTCTGGCTCAGTTCCCACGAGCAAAGTCCCTACACTCAGATATAGGTAGACAATATAACGGGTACAAGTTTATCTGACCTACTACTACCGCGAATGGGTGCAAGTGGTGAAAGGGAAGTAGACAGGCTGTGAAATAGCCATCAGGGTCGATACAGTTTTCCCCTTTTTTCGCCTACATCACAGCCTGACAGGGACCTTATAACCACAGCAGGTGTGCGAGCCAGTCAATGTTACACCCTAAATATAGCTGCCACAGTGACCGAGGCTACCAATTCGGGAGGGTAGCAAAGACACCTCGGGGTACTGATGCCTTGGTTTATAACTCTAGGAAGGCTGTTACATATGTACGTTAACAATAATCTGTCTGTATGGTGTTCAGATGGAGTGTTATTGACTGTCCTTATTCAGATGATTGACTAGTATTTGAGGTTATCCTATAATTGGTTTTTATAGATTACAACTAAATGCTATCAGTAGAGGTCGGTAATACCGTATAGTACTTGTCAATGGGCTGGGATAAAGCGTACATGGATGTCTAATATGTTCATACGATGTAGAGTTCATGTATCCTAGTATGGCCTCATACTTCGGTTACTGGGGAAGGGTTGGTAGTTTGTCAAACATTTCGAGTAGGCGCAGGTTTTAAAGTGTTACTGCTAATTTTGAGTGGTCATCATTTTGAATGGATTGCGGAGACTGCCAATTTGGGTGGCCGTCTTTTTGAGTGAGTCGCGGTAATGCCAATTCCTCGCATAGTCGCCACGAGGAGTAGCCGCCAAAAATGGGGTAATTAAATCTGAAAACAAAATGAACGGATGGGTATATATCCCAGTCTGTTACTAATAATGTCAGCAAGAATAATACTTAACATTATCACAAAGTAGTTGCTATACGAATTAAATCTGTTGTGACTTGAAAATTGGTAAAATGTAATTTTGACCTTTAAGCCTTGGTAGATAACCACCATAATCTGATAAGGTGTAGAATTCCATCATTTGTGGCGTGACTATGAACTGAATCTATTGGCGATTTCTTGTACAGAGACTTTAATGTACAGGTCGACAGACGGACGGACGCAGAAACTGATAAAACGCTAAGCTTTTTCTCCTTTTTAGAACTGTCTCATAGCCCCAGTTAAAGATAACAATGCGTTGGAATTTTTTTTTCAGTTTTGAATATGAGTCTCATAAAGTAAATATAAATGTCTTTTCCACATATTGAATTGATGAAGTTTAATTTTGTTTTGTTTAAAGATAAATAAGGGGAAAATAGAAGAAATAAACCATCAGTACTTTCATGAATTTATCAAACTTAAATGTAATATACGAAAATAAATTGAAGGATGATATGATTTCTCGTGTCTTGTCTATAGTAGTTCAGAGATCCTACCACTAAGTGTAAAAACTAGAGACGTTACATATATCGGTAACCTCCCCTTAATTTCGTTTTGACTTCAACTTTGGCGAGATTTTGCCATTTGTCTTCAGTTATTAATGTACTTCAGTTAGTTAGAGAGACGAATCATGTCATGAGAACAATAGCTCGAATCTTTTTTTCTTCTTACACAGATCACTGTTGTAAGTTTTACTCCGGAAGGTCTTTGGAAGTGTGAAAAGATGTGCGTGTCTTTCATTATTCTTTAGAACCATAGTCATAACGGTAACATTTTCCAATACATGTTTACAGCTTTTGACAAGGGTACGTTCATTCTTAATAAAATCTATTGTAAGTCTTGTCTTTGAAGGCGCAGAAATGAAAGTTTGGCCAGAAGCAGATTCATAGAAAATAACATTTCAGCAGTTTGTGCCTTGACTGCTATTTATCAACTGGGACGAGGAAGCGTTTGTTTTGGATAGTTTTTCTGGACAATGACAGTTACTTCTGAAGACCATGAAGTAGGCAATTTGTAGAAAATATAATTTCATAGTCTACTTCAGGAACAAAACAAAACATTTTGCCTCCTGCTGAGGCATCTTAAAATATCACATCCACACTCTTGAAGTATTGTAACACAAATCAAAATTCATGTTAAATGAATTCTTTACAAAACAATTGATGTGACCTTGACATTTATCCTGATTTACATCAAATTGCTATGTGTGTCAGATAATTAAAGACTGTTCTCTCATTGTTATGTAATGTAAGTCACCATGCAAGACTAGACCCATGATATCAGTCCAAACGATATTCTCGTATCATCAATATACAATATTCCTACCGTAAGGTCTATGCTTGAAGGATAACTATATTAATCGTTTTCTTACCCAATGAAGTAGATATTTGGTTGCATAGTTCTGCACAAACAAGCAAGAAGTCAGTATGAGTGGAACTGCACCTAAGGGTAATTTAGTAACTTATCGTGCTAAGTTCTTTATCATTTAAATTTTATTGATTTTCAACAGAATGACATCACACACAATACAAGTAAAACAATACAAATATTGATATAAGTAAAATTGTAGAGAATATGCAAATATGCAACACTGTTTGGTGTATGATTTAGTTAGTCATCAAGAACATGTACAGTTGCAATTTACCTAACATGCACAAAGACTACCTTTGATATTGTAGATAGCTTGACATGTTACAATAGTGCCTTGTTTTCTATAAGTGTTAAACTACACTGTAACTTTAATTATGTTTAGAATTGTTAATAAGAATATGAACATTATGAACTCTCTACAGGGACAGTATTAATAATTAAAACAGGAATATGTCCCCATCGGTTTAGAAACATTTTCTCACCATTTTTAATATAATGGATTTTTTCAGACATATAATATTCTAAAAGAAGGTTCTTAAATATTTGTAAGCAAAGGAATTGGCTTTTGAATTTTGAGGAGTAATTTTTTTTCAATAGCAGGATTATAATGTTTGAAGATGCGTTTGCCTAACCCTAACCCTAACCTGGCCATTTTGACAGTTCTACAGGAACTGTGAGGCTATTTAATTCAGGCCAACATTTTAAAACAGCCTTTTTAATTCCTTCAAAGGTGGTAAGAATTGTTAATAAGAATATCCTATCCAAATAGCTTGTGTTTTTTTTTCAATATTAGGTTTCAAACCTGCAAACTTTGCAAATTGATCTAGGAGCTCTAAGGTACACCTGAGAGATAGTTCAGTTCCATCGAGAATCAGGTTAGTATCATCAGCATCAGTTCATATTCCTGATTTGCAATTCGTATTCCCCCAATATTGGCATTATTTCTGCACACAGAATGAACATATATGGTGCTGTAGGATCCCCTGGTATACAACCACGCTGGATTGCCATGTTGTAAAATACATACTCTACAATCATTATTATCCCCCGCGAAACGCGTTTGTGGGGGATATTAAATTGGGCTCCGTCGGTCCGTCCGTCCGTCCGAGATTCTTTTCCGGGCTATGACTCCATAACCATTCAACGCAGCTCCTTGAAACTTTCTGTATATATCAGACTAGTGCCCTAGTTGTGCCTTTTGCTATTACGGACCTTCCATTTTCGGTATTTTTCCTGTCACCATGGAAACTTAGTAAAAAATACCAAATTACTGTTTCCTTTGTTTCCGGGCTATAACTCAAAAACCGTTCAGCGCAGCTCCTTGAAACTTTCTGTATGGATGAGACTAGTTCTCTAGTCGTGCCTTTTGCTATTGCAGACCTTCCTTTTTGGGTAATTTTCTGTTATAATGAAAAATTTGTCAAAAACAACAAATTACTAATGTTTCCTTTTGTCTGTAGTATCCTTTTTGTGTCCTAATTGTCCATTTGACATACTTTTCTGGGCTACAGCTGCAAAACAGTTCACCAAAACTTTATGTATGTATTAGATTAATGCCCTAGTTGTGCCTCTTGTTCTTTCATATTTTTCTGTCACTATGGAAACATAGTAAAGACACCCATAAGAGTATTGTTGTTTCCTTTCCTTTCTAGGCTTCAACTCCATAGCAGTTCACAAAGAAATATAATTGAACTGTACATGTGCAGTTATGAGCGTTTTATAGGCAGTATGATTTTTTATTACTGAGGTATAAACGATTATTTTCTCCATTAAGTTCCTCATCCACTTTGACCAACAGTGTATTATGTGAACGACAATGCATACACCTGGATCTATGGTAAGTGTTACATTTACTCATTTATTTATGTATTTTTAATGCATTTGATGAGATGTCTCAGGGATCTGTTGACCATTCATTCTTATTATTTCTAAATCAACTATTATACTAATAGTAAATTATATATTTTATTATGAAATCGATTTTACCTATGCCCTTGCTTTAGGTCGTTTAGGTTTGGTGGCAACATTTTTCAGAGGAAAGGGTATACAAATGAACAGAGATACTTCTTTGGGTGGGAAAAAATTAAAATAACTAATAATAATAACAGTGTATTTCATATGAAACATTTTATTCATTGTATATCCCATTCAGCTTTATAAGCCTTCCTTTATTCATTTCCAATTAAATATACCTTCTCTGAAATTTGTTAATCAAGGGCAAATAACTACATATGTCAGTAACAGAAAAAATAAAATTATAATAAAAGATCAGTCTATCCAAGTTCCAGCACCTCAGTTGTCATATACAATGTATTACTACCAAGGTAGGTACGTCATAGTGCCGCCAGAGATTAACCTTCTCTGGTTTGCCGATCAGAACATTGTGGATATATTTTCTTTTCATAAGTTCGTGTTTATTTCTTTCCAAAAGTTTTGTTTGTGTGTCAGTGATTTTTTCCAAAAAGTTCTGTTTGTGTGTCAGAGATTTTTCGTTTAGGATGGTATGCAGCGGACAGTTTTCGTACTTATGTATTTTCTGGTAAGTGGCTTATACGGTTTTTTTCTATATTGCGTCATTGCCTTAAATGTTTTTATTATTCACCTTAAGTTTCTCTATTCATCAACTGAATTGCTTTTATTTATTTATTTATTTTTCTATTTATTTATTTATTTTTCTATGTTTCTGTTTATTTTATTTTTTATTTATGTATTTATTTATTTATTTTCTAATTTATGTATTTATTTATTTATTTTCTAATTTATGTATTTATTTATTTTTCTATTTATATATTTATTGACTTTTCTATTTATCTATTTATTTATTTATTTATTTGTAGTATGCATTATATCCGGAAAATACAAACCGCTATGTTCTAATAGTACTATACTACTTCCGGTTTTTTTGCACTTCCGCTAGACAGCATGACATACATGTACGTAGAGATGCTTGACGCCACTGTAGAGATGATACAAGAATTAGGTACGGTGCGTGAGTTGGTAATTGCATTAACCTTGGACAACTTTGTTATGATTTTTATCTTTGTTTTTTTGACTGTTTATGTCATGTTCGTGGCGGCGGTTGCTTCGATAGTTCTGTCAGAGCTTCGGAGCAATCGTAACAATGAACGAGACCCCATGATTGTAAACATACTTTCTCTCTTTTCTATTCCTTTCTGTACTTTTCTGTTCTATCGAGTGATATACTCTATTACATTTGAGTGTTATGGTGATTATACGAACAGTGGGATTATGATTTGTTTATACCTATTCAATTATGGATGAATTAAACATTCTCTCGGCCAATTGTCAGGGACTGGGGGACCGGGTCAAACGTAAAGATATTTTTTCGTACTTAAGAGGGAAAAAACATAACATTTATTGTATACAAGACACTCACTTTACTCAGGAAAATGAAAATACTATTCGTAACGAATGGGGGTATGAATGCTATTTCAATTCTTTCAAATCGAATGCAAGAGGCGTTGCAATTTTTTTTAACAATAATTTTGAATTTAAGGTGAAGAAAGAGAAAAAAGTCTTGTCAGGAAATTTTTTAGCTATTGAGGTAGAAATTAAAGATATAAGTATTACACTCATAACACTTTATGGTCCAAATTCTGATGAACCAGAGTTTTACAACCTGCTTACTGACACAATAGACAGTTTTGGAAATGATAAAGTAATTATCTGTGGTGACTTTAACTTGGTGATCAATCCTAATAAAGATTACGACAGCAGCTATAAGTCCATAAACAATCCAAAAGCAAGAGAAAACTTTTAGAAATAATTCATAATCAAAACCTTATTGACATCTATAGAGAATATCACCCAGACCGTACTAGATATACATGGAGAAAGTCAAACCCATTGAAACAATCAAGACTATATTTCTTTTTAATTTCAGATAATTTACTAGCTAGCATACATGATTCAACCATAGAAAGTGGATAACGTTCAGATCACTCATTTCCAAAATTAACTGTGAAACTCCATGAATTCAAAAAAGGAAAGGGTCTTTGGAAGTTTAATAATTCCCTATTATATGATGCAGAGTATTCAGAGATTGTTGAAAATGTAATCAAAGTAACTAAATTACAATATTGTCTTCCTGTCTACAACTTGGCTAATGTTAATGATCTGTCCGATTCATTTTTGCAGTTGAATATAGATGATCAGTTATTTCTGGAAACTCTACTAATGAATATAAGAGGTAAAACTATATCATATGCTGCCTATAAGAAGAAATTACAAAATGAACAAGAAAATAAGCTTAGGGAATCTATAGAAGAACTTGAAAAACAAAATACAATTAATGTTACAGAGTTAGATAATAAGAAAAAAGAATTAGAAGATATTAGAATTAAGAAAATTAAAGGTAGCATTGTAAGATCTAGGGCTCGTTGGGAAGAGGAAGGGGAAAAACCTACTAGTTACTTTTTTAGTCTTGAAAATAGAAATTTCATGTCAAAAATTATTCCTAAATTACAGTGTGATGATGGGAGTTTTATTACAAAGCAAGAACACATTCTAGATGAAGTAAAATGTTTTTATGAAAAACTGTATGATTCTAAAAAAAATCTTGAAAATGTTGACCTTACTACTTTTCTTGACTTTGAAAACATACCTAAACTTAATCATTCTGACTCTGAAAAATTAGAAGGATTAATAACAACAAATGAAGCAAGTACAATATTGGCAAACATGAAAAATAACAAAAGCCCAGGATCAGATGGTTTTACGGTTGAATTTTACAAACACTTTTGGAAAAACCTTGGTATCTTTGTTGTTCGGTCATTAAATTATGGATTTGTTAAAGGGGAACTATCAATCACACAACGTCATGGTATTATTACTTGTATTCCTAAAAAAAATAAACCGCACCATTTTATAAAGAACTGGAGGCCAATTACTTTACTGAATATTGCATATAAGATAGCGTCCGGGGTAATAGCTAGCAGAATAAAATCAGTACTCGATAAAATAATTAATAGGGATCAAACAGGATTTCTTGAAGGGCGATATATAGGTGAAAATACTAGACTATTATATGATGTTATGAGTTTTACAGAAAATAATAATATCCCTGGTATGGTTCTTATGGTAGATTTTGAAAAAGCTTTTGATTCGGTGTCTTGGAATTTCATAGAAAATGTATTTAGCTTCTTTGGTTTTGGAAATGATATTTTGAATTGGATAAAACTGTTTCATAATAATGTAGGGGGATCTGTCAATCAAGGGGGAAATCTGTCTTCATTTTTTAATATCAAAAGAGGCTGTCGACAGGGTGACCCAATAGCACCATATATTTTTATTCTATGCGCTGAAATTCTGGCCATCAGATTTCGTAATAAGAAGGAGATTAAGGGTATTAAAATTGATGGTACAAATGTGTTAGTTTCTCAGTATGCAGATGATACTTATCTGACACTAGATGGTACTGAACAGTCATTGAGAGAATCAATAAGTGAATTAAATACTTTTGCAAAAATTTCTGGCTTAAAGATTAATATCGACAAAACTGAAATTCTATGGATTGGGAGTAAAAAATATAGTCGGGACCAATTTTTGCCAGAGTTAAATCTACAATGGGGAAAAAAGAAATTTTGTTTATTAGGAATAGAGTTCAGTGTTGATCTGCATGAAATGATAAAGATGAATTTTGACAAAAAAATTGTGAAACTAAAAAGTCTTATTAAAACTTGGAGTAGACGAAATCTAACTCCAATTGGAAAAGTACACTTGATAAAATCGTTAATGATTTCCCAGTTCAATCACTTATTTATTTCCCTTCCAAATCCAGGTAAGAAAATATTGAAAACAATAAACACAATTATATATGAATTTTTATGGCACAGTAAAGTTGATAAAGTTAAAAGGGAGGTTATAGTTCAAGATTATGCTCAGGGTGGACTAAAAATGCTTAATGTTTATAACTATATTGCCGCATTGAAGTTAAGTTGGATCAAGAGACTATATGTATCCCCTGGTAAATGGAAAATTATTTTGGAGAAATTAGTGAACATAAAAAGACTGTTAGATATTGGAGGTAACTTTATAAAGATTTGTCAAGAAAACTGTAATAATAATTTTTGGAAGGATGTTTTAGGTGCTTGGTATAGACTAGATAACTCTGATAATATGAAACTAGTAAAGGGAAAGTCACTCTTGCAAACACCTATTTGGTATAATAATAGTGTAACCATTGGTGGCAAACCAGTATTCTTTCCCAGGTGGTATGAAAAAGGCATTTATGTTTTAGGCGACTTCATTAAGGACCATAATACTAATACATTTTTTACATATGATGAATTTATACATAAATATAACATTCAAACAGACTTTTTGAAATATAATGGAATAGTAGCATCCATTAGAAAATGTCTACAAAATAATGTACAGGTAATTGTAGAAAACAAAGTAACTCGTCCTATTCTACCGGCCAACATTGCTATATTTCTTAAAAGGACTAAAGGTTCTAAAGTATTTTATGATTTGTTAAACAATAAAGAAATACAATATATTATAACATTAGGCCTAAGTGATGTTCTATATTCGGCTATCATATGTCGTACGACCCCAGATATCAGAATAAATGTCTTTTTTTCGTTTGAAGGGATGTAGAAGAACCAATTACGTCAATCAATATCTTAATATGTATCGACTTTTGATCATCTCTCCTGCGACGATCAGCGTGGATGTCATCATCATAGCCACCACCTCGATTTTCAAGATCGCAGGCTATATTGCATGCGATTTTGATTTCATTATTATCCTTAAAGTCAAGCTCAGACCTTTCTATGCTAAATACGATATGATTGATGTCTTTATTGCAGGTTCCAGACCCTTTTATTTCACATAATGCAGTGTAAACATCGAGACGCAAACACTCACCACCATATTGTTTACATTGGTAACGAAAGGGAGACATATTCAAAAATTATGTTTGATTTTAACAAAATATGTACATTTGTATTCCCTATAGTATAAACGCAATTCGTAACAAAATTCAAGCTCAATTTACGTACAACATGTAAAAGCATATCTTCAGAACATTTTTTTTGATGTGCATGGAAACAAAACGCGTCAACTCACAAGCAATTATTGGCGCGTGTGGATTAGAACGCCAGAAATCAGACACATGTGGTGCAGTGACATGTATGACGAGCTTGTGGACAGTTATTTCTCACCTGGTAATTGTTTAGCCGTATGCTAACCCACTCAGATTTGAGTATACTATATTATTTAAAGTATTGTTTTAAAGAGAAGACATGACTTGCGACACACGAAATTAAAAAAATAAACACAATATCTCAATCACTGCACGATAATAACACAATTACAAAAAACAACACTTTAATCATTGCTAGTTTAATAAGTTTTTATATTAATTAAAATTAGTCACAGTGAACTAAGTAACATGTTTTTTCATTATAAAAAAACGGAGCCAAAATTATGGTATTAATAAGTACCTATGCTATGTACCTGTACGTAAACTATCAATAATATTATACATAGCTTTACATAGCTTCACTGACAATGATAGTAAATACAGTGCAACTTCAAGAAACAGAACCTTCTAAAAACCGAACTCCTCTCCATCTATTTAAAATTTAGATGACCATTCTCACTACGTTCATGTAACGTGGTGAGAATTTTAATGAGATTGAATACCGAACAAATTGTCATTGTACGGAATTGGTCCTTCTTTATTATAGTAATAAAAACCTTCCAAATACTAATACAATGTATATTTTATTTGAGTGTCACACATCATTTAAAAATGAACAATGAGGATAACGATAAAAGCTAGTTAAAATGTACACGATAACTCTAATCTTTATACACCATAGTCTTCAATGTATGTCGACGTTTAAATATTCATAATTTTTGTTCTAATTTATCGAAAGATCTTACGTCTATGCTTCATCATAAAATATATAGATTTAGATAAAAGATATTGAGGATCTTTATTTTGCAGATAAAGAATAAAAATCGCTACATAATGTACTAGATTGTTGAAATAGCTCAGCACGTATATCGCTGTATGTAGGACATTCACATCGGAAATGTATTTCATTTTCAACAATGTTCCGCAGTTAAGCTGCCCTGCAGGTAGGTCGTAAGAATTGTACCTGCTGCCCCCATTGCATGATCATAAGAGGCGACTTAACTTGGGATCTTATCTTTTCTCTTCTTTCTTGATAACTTTCTTCTTCCTAATGTCTCCCTTGACAATGCCTCACTTTTGGCCTTTAGTTGAGCGTTCTCCGCTGTGAGGAAGGTTTTGGGTTCTGTCCCCTATCCGAGACATACCAGAGTCTTTAAAAATGGTAGTTGCTACTTCTGCTTAGCGCTCGGCATATTTGGAGTGGGACGACTGGTTGGCCCGTTGTCAGTATAATGTGACCGGGTGGGGTGTCCTTCTGGGTGTCTTCGGCAGTATGCTTCAGTGAGATAGCACTTTAAATCGGCAAAAGTTCCGGCCTATCACAAGGAGACTTACCACGAACATACTGCAGCCTCCCAAAACACACATACGCACTCACCACACGCATACATGTCGCACGCACGGGAGGCCGTCCTTAAATGACCTTAGATGTTAATAGGACGTTAAACAAAATAAACCAAACCAAACCAAACTAAGCACTGGTAAAAAGTACAGAATAGAGCTTTATAAATATATTCTCAAAATTACTAATTACCCCGGTATATATAACATTTTACATAAACCTCCCATTACCGAAGGTGAACTTAAACTTGCAAATCTTCTCTGTGTCATTCCAATTTTGATAGGTGTAAATATATGGACTGTAATCTTTGTGATCAGGTTTGAAGTTGAAAATTAAGCTTGAAGTTTTCTTTTCCTGTTTGCTGAATTATTCAATGGAGATAGTCTTTATCTGATTGTTATTCTTGATCACATTGTTTACAATACTGTAATTATACCAGAAATATATCTTGTCGTTGTTTAACATCAAATGATTCCTGAACAAAAGGAGTCAAGGTTTTTTGTTTTGAAGTACCATACATGCTTGAGTACAGTTTTAATAGGATACATTCCTGATCCGGGCCTTGATTAGCAGCTCTGGTTTTGGTTTTCAGTAATTCTTAAATGTGTGTTTCATCATATTAAGTTGAAATATGCCGAACTAACGATGGAACTAGTCTAAATTTAGTGCATATTAGAAGTTGGCATCAATAAGGTCACAGAGTCCTGGTAGTATTATAACTGATAATACCTTCCCGAAAGAAAGAAGACATATTTTATTTTCATCCATCCAAAATAGACCAACAAACTTCCAATTTCAATTAGGACCTTACAGAAACATGCATGTGTATAATCATATCAGAACAGCTGCAAACATTTCAAATTATTTGCAATTAATTCCTTAACCAATATCAGTAAATTTATCAACTTTAACTTAGAAAATTACTGATTTGGCATTAAACAATAATGTTCGTTTACAGTACTTCCAGTACTTTGATTTCTTGTAACACAAGGAATTAAAAGAATATGAACCTTCAGGCAATACCGATAACAGAAATACGACCAATATCAACTGATCACTTGTAATTAATATTGAAACTAAAGCTCTTCACACCCTTTCATATTCTTCGATGTGTATCGGTCATCCACATGACGAGGCTTCACCGTATGTAACAAAATGTAGGTCGATCGTAAAGTGCAGCTGTACAGGTAAAATACTGTTTAAAACTACAGTTATAGTCATTTGTCTGTCTTGTATAATCTGCAACATATACATTGTTTAACGTTCATAATATTGTATCTTTCTCAAGCATTTAATCGTCTGTAATCCATGAGACTATGACATGAGAACGTTGTAGGTTCCAACACTGGTTTTCATACGGGAGAGATTTAGTATATTTTCGGTTATGATGAATCTATATAATTAATCATTTTAGAATAAATTAATTGTCATTCATGACTAAAATTGGGTTTCGTATAGAATATAATGCATAAGTTTAATGTACGTGTGTATCGTCTTGTCTCATAAACGATAGTATCCAGAACTTTTGGTATATATTGGGTTCTGTCCCCTAGCCGAGACATACCAGAGTCTTTAAAAATGGTAGTTGCTACTTCTGCTTAGCGCTCGGCATATTTCGAGTGGGACGACTGGTTGGCCCGTTCAGTATAATGTGACCTGGTGGGGTGTCCTTCTGGGTGTCTTCGGCAGTAGGCCTCAGTGAGATAGCACTTTAAATCGGCAAAAGTTCCAGCCTATCACAAGGAGACGAACATACCGCAGCCTCCCAAAACACACATACGCACTCACCACACTCATACATGTCGCACGCACGAGAGGCCGTCCTTAAATGGCCTTAGATGTTAATAGGATGTTAAACAAAATCAACAAAACCAAACCAAACATGAAATGTGACGGTATAGGTTAAGTCATATGACATAACAATCTTAAGTTCTTACTTTACGTGCTTTAATCATATAAGGATCAAGCCAAACCACATGAGAATGGTCGTAATGATGAGGTAAATTGACGATAATTCATGGTCTTTGGGACTGTCCAAAGTGGTTGATATACAGAATAGCGGGGTGACCATGAAATATATAGTAAGGCAAATGACGAGGACATACAATTTTCATGAGTCGTGCCCCCACAGGGTCTCAAAGTCATGATCGCGTTATAACCGGAACAAAGACGTTTAGTCCCATCAATCAAACTAATAACACATGCTATGCTTATATTACTCGTTTTCTTTACGTTATGCATTGTAAAAATAAATTGAATAAAATCGAACGAGCATCGACGTTGTGATCTGTTTATTTCGTTTAAAACATTTTTTTCAAGTAATACATGTATATACACTTACATAAAGATATAATTAAATGTCTTATCATTTACTGGTCCTTTCCAAGAAATCTGGTTAGCTGTTTGTTGTAAAAGAAAAGAAACTATGAGGAAAAGAAAGATATGTATTACATAGTATTGTGATACACAGTGATTTGATTGTTATTTCATTAGGCCGGGTATCAGTCATTTCATGCACGAATACTGCTAGATGGAACAATTGTTATGCATATCATTCATTCTATTTGAATCACGGGTGCATTGTTTGCATTTAGCATTGTCATTTGAAGACCAATATGAATAATTGCAAAGTCTGTATGAAAACGACACATTTTATAAATATAACCACTTCCGCATTGCCAATGTGCAATTAATATTATGTATATATTATATATATTTGCATATCGATGTACATGAAATATGACGGTATAGGTGAAGTCGTACGATTAGATAGTAAAGAGTATACAACAATGATTTTGAGCAATTTTCAGAAGTTATATAATCATAATCCAGTAATATTTTTTACCTGTGGTAAGGCAGCGTCACTGAAAAACGCGCATGCCGAGATGACCCCTTTTCCCTGGGCGCTGGTCTGAGATATGTCTTCACGCATGACTGCTGTCCAGGTTAAGTGGGAGGCAGTGTGTGTGGCTGGCTGTGCTGGCGTTGCTGGTCGATAGATTAGCCCGAGGCTAACAAAACTATGAACTGCTCAGTGACGCAAAAACTGAATGGTGGGTCTCGAAAACTTTATGGTGATGCCAAAACTGAACGATGTGCCGAAAGTTGAACGGGGGGCCACGAGAACGGAATGATTTATTAAGATTGAATAATAAAATCCAAAATTTAGCGTTAAGCCTGCAAACAGAACAGAATCCGCGAGGTATATACGATTCCTTCACACGAGGACGCTGTCCGTGAAAAATAGATACTTTCTGTTAACTGTGAACAGTGTACCGGGAGGGGTGAACACTGATTTGAAGAATTAACAGTAGATTGCTATATTGAACGGAAGACACATACTGTGAACGGTAAATTGTCATGAATTAACGATTTTCTACAACAGAACGTTTTTTAACGTAATTGAACGTCCTAAAGCCCTAGGGCGTAAGGATTGTACCTCCCCTCCCCATTCGTAAGAGGCGACTAAATTTGGGATCTTATCTTTCTTCTCAATGCCTCCGCAGGTAGGGTTTAGGAATTGTATTTGTTGTCCCCATTGTGATCGTAAGAGGCGACTAAATTTGGGATCTTATATTTTCTCTTCTTTCTTAACAACTTTCTTCCTCCTAATGTCTCACTAGACATTGCCTCACATTTTGCCTTAGTTGAGCGTTCGCCCCTGTTAGGAAAGCCGAGACATACCAGAGTCTTTAAAATGGGTAGTTGCTGTTCCTGCTTAGCATACAAAACTTATTCCAACAATGTTAGGGCGAAATACTTTTGACAAGCACGCACGGGAGGCCGTCTTTAAATGACCTTAGATGTTAATAGGACGTTAAACAAAATAAACCAAACCAAACCAAAATTTTGATGATTAAATAACAATTTTCCATTTCTGAAGCCCTTTCTTGCTGTGCGGACGCAGTCAGAAAGTTGTTTTGGGGTGTATTTCCCCACCAGGTCAGTTGCTTTCAGATTCTGGCACATATTTTTTGATGTTATGGGATTTTAAATCACTTGAATGCTGTCATTTCGAGTAAAAGCACGTCACCCCCAGAGGCTTCTTCATCCTGTTCCTTTTCCTCGTCATTGCTTTGATTTCCCTTTTTGGTTGCTGTTTGACGTCACATGATTGATCGGAACCCTAATGTTTTGTTCGGTCTATTTCTTCGTCACTATGTTTTTCATGGCTGTCCTGGTTGGACAATTCTTCCTAGTTGTCAGGGTCATCGTGCAAACGGAATGTTGCAGCAATCATCCTTGAGACATTAGGCGCTTCTTTTCGGGTCTATTGCGGACACCCAAAGTTGGTTGATACATCTTGTTCTCCCTTGGATTCCAAAGGTTTGAGTAGGTTGTCCTGGCTACCCCATTCGATGAACACATGACTGTTGTCTGATTACTGATCAAGACTGATGTTTGGGATCATTCCTCTGATGATGATATTCGTCGTCAGCTGCTCATACACGTTAGAGGGCACACAAAGAAAGGCCACGTTTAAATGGCCCGTCTTGTGATGTCTTATGTTCATTATGTAACAACCTTCAACTTTAACCGCTTTCCTGGCCGTCTTTATAGCGATGCCACGTCTGGCGCCTAATATTTGAGCATTAAAGAAAGAATTTCTAGCATAAGACAGTTCCTCATCGCACTTTGTTCTCTCTGGTCCATTTTTTGTTTATTTTTTTTTTTAATTTAGCGAATAGTGATTTGATTGTAGCTTGGTTGGTCCGATTACATTGGTTAACTTTTTCAGTACCGTTATAGTCGACATAGAAAATTGCTTTTTTTATTTTGTTAAATATTTCTTAATCATGTACAAAGATAATACTAACATTTCTGTTTCTATATGAAAAAATAACACACTAAAAATGCCCATGAAGCCTGCTATTTTGTTTAAACTCTCGGGGGCGAGCACAATAACTACTTCCGGTGGAGAATCGGAAAAAAAACACAAAGTACGGAAAGTATGTGTATATGGATATATTTATAGTATATAAACATAGTACATCAATTGCGAAGAAAGGCAATTTTTACCTCTGCCCTACGCTTGCCTCGCAAATCACGGCACCAAATTTCGTATCCAAAAGTTCCCACAACGAAATATTCAGATTGTTGCAGTGTGAACCCAGAGATATTGTGTGATATAATTATGTATTTGGTTTATTCCATTGTAATTTTAAAGCAATGTTTGACTTTAAATCAGACAAGAAATCAAACTGATCTGTGTACAAAACAATGAAAAAAAATTTAACAATATATACTTATAAACATGTTAGCTATTCATTTACGTGGTTGAACAAGTAGTATACGAATCTTTTAAACAAACAATATATATCCTTACTTTCGTGGTCATCTGTGCTATGACCTTTGCTGTTAATAGGACGTTAAACAAAATAAACCAAACAAAACTGTGCCCTCCATTGTAAACCTGTATAAATAAGAAAAATGCAGTTATTTATATTTTTAGGTAATCTGACTCGAAGGGTCAGGATGACCTATAGCCAGCGTGCTTCGTCCGTCGTCGTCCGCCGTCCGTACTTTTCACATTTCAATCTTCTCAAGTTCCACCAGTGGGATTAAAATGAAACTTGCCAGAAATTATCCTGAGATGGTCCTGACCAAGTGTTGTTATTTTTCGGGTTGGTCCGAAATCCAAGATGGCTGTCATAGCCGCCATTTTGAAAACACATTTTAAACTTCTCAAGTTCCACCAGTGCTGTTGGGCTGAAACTTTCCAGATATGATCCCGACCAAGTGTTGTTATTTTTCGGGTCGGTCCGAAATCCAAGATGGCCGCCATCTTGAAAAACACATTTAAAACTTCTTCTCAAGTTTCACCAGTGCTATTGAGCTGAAACTTGCCTGAAATGATCCCGACCAAGTGTTGTTATTTTTCGGGTCGGTCCGAAATCCAAGATGGCCACCATAGCCGCCTTCTTGAAAAACACATTTAAAACTTCTCAAGTTTCACCAGTGCTATTGAGCTGAAATTTGTCGGAAATGATCCTGATATGATCCCGACCAATTGCTTTTATTTTGTGGGTCGGTCCGAAATCCAAGATGACCGGCATCTTGAATAACACATTTCAAAATTCTTTTTAAGTTCAAACCAGTGTTATTGAGCTGAAACTTGTCGGAAATGATCCTGATATGATTCTGACCAAGTGTAATTATTTTCCGGGTCGGTCCGTAATCCAAGATGGCCGATGAGGCCGCCACCTTGAAAAACACATTTGAAACTTCTACTCAAGTTCAACAAGTGCTATTGAGCTGAAACCTGCCTGAAAGGATCCTGATAAGATCGACATAGGCTATCATTTTGAAAACA